>NW_020955371.1:1088896-1096709 GCF_003031625.1 Empidonax traillii | reverse complement strand
GTGTTGCAGTTGCTTCCTTTGCAAAATAAAACACATTTTCACCCAACAGCAAGATCCTTGACTTCTACCTGGACTCAAAGTCAACTTATTCCTCTCCATTTTATGTCAAGAGCTGTATTACTTGTACAGAACACCTCTCTAGTTTCATTGTGACATATACACACCACTAAGGGGTTTTAATAGGATTACTACGATGTTCCTGGGGTTTAAAGAGAATAGAGTCACACGTGAAGAGCTGAGGACTCAAGTTTACTTGCAGATGAATAGAAAAAAAAATCAGAATTCCTAAGTAGCAATTCTGAGAAGAGTAAAACTTCTTAACAATAAAAGACTTGAGTTTTAGAAACTACATTCATATATATGAATTTTTTGCTCCCCTATTTTCACTTCTCAGGTATATGCAAATATCTGCAGATTCCTAACTTTGAAAATCAGACACAATCTCATAGATCAGCATATGGAAGTTTCTTTTATTTTAATAGTAAAATTGGAAGACATAATAATAATAATATTACCTATAAGCAAATGTATTAAGTACCATAAGTCCCTGATTAAGCAAAAAACTCTGATATCCTAATCCAGAAGCCTATACTAGGACCACCCATTATTTAATAACATGCCTTTGGCAGGCTCTGTCGATTCTTGCTAAGAATACTTCCTTTAAAATAGAAAAGGATTAACAAAATGTTAAATCTTCGATGCTTGACACATGAAGATCACCAAGGAAACTGTAATTATCTGACTCAAAGAGAACAGTGCTTAGATTTAAGGACAAAGCATGCACAGGATTGTTCAGGGATTGCACTGAAATGAAGTTTATCAAACCTCACCTCTCCAACTTCTAAAATGGAGTTTCTAAATACTGCACATACTTGTGCTATACCACACATATGAAGGTGACCCAAATGTGTAGGTACTAATGAAAATTATTTATGACAGTCTTCACAAACAGCTACTTCCCCCCTGCATTGTGTGTTTGGGGCACCATTTGTGTACTCCTATGGGGAAGGAGAACACCTCAGCAACCTGGAGAGTGCTCCACCTCCATCTGAGGGAAAAGCAGCCACATTGGTCTAATTTACAGCCTGGTCTATATTTGTCTGTATTCCATTGCATTCAAAAATTTGTCTTTAAAAATACACTTTTTTCCCTCCTCTCAGTTTTCCCTTTTCTTTCAAATAAAACAGTTTCTAAATGGACTGTGAAACTAAAAGCTTTTTGTGCCTACTCAACTTTAATTTTCCTGTAAATTCTTTGCTGTTAGGTTGACAATCTAAATGCACATTTTAAAGAAATTTCACTATTTCAACATTTGATGCTTAAGTTTTACACACTTTATATTAAAAAAAATTAATCAGACGTCAGTCCTTGAACTTTTTCAGTTAAATCCCAAAGTGATACACCCAGGGAGTTACTTTCTTGAAGCATGAAACACAATTAGAGTAATTGCAGGCATGTCCAAGTGTCCAGAGGTATCTATTTTTGACTATTAACATTCCAGAGCATTTCTATTATAAACTTGAGCTCTGCCACATAGTTACCAAGTTACCAGAGTAAGCAAGAACTATTTGATATCATTAGGTGAAACAGCATTTTCATTTTACTAGGACCGAAATGGCTGCAGGAAGCCCTGATCTGCAGTCCAACATGATTCAACTGAAACTTTCATGATGTCCTAAATTAGGTTTTGAGTAGACCATTAGCAAGAAATGTAGATACCTGCCCTTGGACTATCTCCATGGTTCACACACCTGAACAGAGAAGAGCTGCAACCCTTTCACCCACACATTAACAGAATAATCTGCATTAAAAAACATACCCCCAGTTCCTAATGGGAGGAGTACAACCTGATGGAAGAAATAGTGGAAAGAGTAATGGAAAGCAAGTGGAAAAGGGGAGTCAAAGTGACTAGAAAAAATAAAATGCAAGCAGATATCAGCAATCATAAGCAATACTTGTCAAATAGACTGAAAAAAACCCAGTCACATTACTTTTTTTCTTAAATTCTCCTTGGTCAAAATTTCTTGTTCGGTACTTGTAATTCACACATGCTGCAAAAAATAGTCATATGACCATCACCTGAGCACATAGTGTTAAATGTGCTGACCTAGGTGTTGGTCTTAAAGGTTTTCCCCCAGGTGTTGAGAGATCACACCTCCTTTGAGACACTGTCCTTCCCACTCCTTTTGGTGGAGTAGTGATGAGCCTCAGCCCTGGGGACAGCTGCTGATGGGAAGGAGCAATGGCATCAGGAGCCTTGTCCCTGTATGTAACAGAAGGGATTCAAAAACCAAAGAGGTAGAACTAGAACTTTTTCGTACTGTTTGGAGGAGGTTTTGGTGTAGGAGAGAAGGGCAGAGGACTAAAAGTTCCTTATTGGAGACACAGACTTTTTCTTTAAGTTACATGGCCAAAATGGTGAGACAGGAACCAGAAAAACAGGCATGGCAGGTAGAAAATTGACTGTATCCTTGACTGTATCCTTGTTACAAAGTCCAACCAGTGGCCATTTTCTAATGATGTCTGAGGGACTGACACCGGGGGTAACACTGTTAAATGTCTTCATGAATAACCTGAACAGCAGAATTAATAGATTATGCCCTCAGGAAGTTCTTGGATGGTCAATACGCTGGAAGGCAGGGCTGTTATTCAGAGGGAGGAAGGAGGCTGGAGGAAGGTTCTGAAACAAGCCTCCTGAAGTTCAGTAATGACTAATGTGAAGTCCTGCATCCCATATGGAATAACACTATAGAAATATATGGAGTGGGGACCAACTGGCAAAGAAGCAGCTTTGCCAAAAAAAGAACTGAGGGTTCTGGTGAACCAAAGTGGGAAACATGAGTCAGATGTCTGCCCCTGTGGCAGAGAAGGATGGCTGCAAACAGCTGTATTAGCAAGTGTACACAGCAGTCTCATGGAAATTACTATTTCCCTCTATGTGGCCTTTTTTTTCTCAAGATTTATACAATATCGTGCCAGTCTCGAACAAGACCGTAAGAGGAATGCCAAGAGAAGGCTAAATGGAGTCTTGATGTCTTAATGTGATCAGCTTCACTTTATCAATTAATGACACTTGAGCCTACAGACCTCCATCAGGAACAAAGGCACCTCTATGGAACAATCAGAAAATAGCAAGTTTGATACCGATTGCTCAAGACAGTTTTAAGGAGAAACTTTTACAGAAACTTTTACAGAATTTATGAATTCTGATTTCTGAAACACTTCTATTTATTTGTTCTGCCTGTTTGCATCAAAAAGTGCTCAGTTATATATAATGTACATCTAATTATATATTATACTATATAAAAATATAAAGTTCCAGCAAAGCAGAATGGCTATGATGGCTATGGTTTATCTAATCATGGACCATAAGGTGGTGCAGAATAATCATCTGGTCAAGAAAAGAGAAATAACACATTATTTATGCAAATGACCACATAGCCAGTCTCTCTGGATCCTAATGAATAATCATCCTATGGAACTGGTGTAATGAATTATCCAGAGTTAGTGTAATGAATTATCCAGAGTTATTCTCAAGATTTCAACCATGTAGGAAAATACGCAAAAAAACAATTACAGGTGGCGGGCAGGAAAGGAAAACAATGGCAATATTCTGTTCCTACACTATTTCCAAACATTAAAATGGCCTTCATGCAAATTGATTCATAACACTGTCGCCAATTCTTTCAGCCACAAACAGGTCATTCACATAACAGCACATCTCTCTTTATCTTGGCCACCCCATCAGGAGCAGAAGCACAGGCAGTATACCCAAAAGCTGAATGAGGATTTATGCTTTTTTTTTATTGAGGAACTAAATTTTTTAAATTGCCACAAATTATCAATTACTTTATGTGTTGCAATACTGCTGCCATCAGCATTAAAAAATAATCTTGGCTTCAACCTTCAAATTGCAAGATTGATATGTACCAAACTTAAGTTCTTCCTCTCTCGTTTCTTAACTTCTAGTGTGTTCTGAAGCCCCATTTTTAAAATTTTCTCCTCACCTAGAGGATTATTTATTTACTTAAAGGAAAGGAGGAGGGAGGAGGAGAGGAAGAGACAAGGTGGGAAGGGGGATATTTTACTTCAAGGATTGCACTCCAAGCAAGATCAGAAAGGTTGCCAACATGACAGCTGAAAACAGAAACAGCCTTCATCAAGGAAGATCCTCCATCACCTAGGCAGTGTTCCCACGCCTCTCAATCCTTCTGTTACCCAGTCATCCACAGTTACTGCTCAATGGCACTGAGCATCAGTACATAATACTCAAGAAGAGGAAATAACTAATTTGCTTGTGGCTCATTGAGAATTTTGCCAAAACATCAGTCAATCCTGTTACAGTCACTGATGTGTAAAAAAACAAATGGTCTTCAGTAATGACAAAAAAAGGAAAAATGTCTTCCATAAACCGCACAAATAATATATTCTAAAAATTACTTTTCTGCTCTAGTTTAAAATTTGATTAAAACTGTATTTCTGTATAAGAGCAAATACACTACATTAGTACAGGATTTGCTGCATTGAATTCATGAGTTCAGCCACACTTGAGCACACTGTGTGGTGTGGCAGAAACCAGAATGCAGGTGGAACAAGAAAACTCGCCTTTTTCATAGGGCAGAGCACGTTCCCAGGCAGGTCATTCACATAGTGGTGGTCTATACCCTCGCTTATCTTCCACAGCCGTCCTTAAACCTTCTTCTCACAACATATTCAGAAAAGGCTGGTACAAAATTATCAAAGGTAGTTCAAAACCCTTTTCTTGCGTGAACATCCCACACAACCTTAATAAAATCACATAACCTTTCCTTAGAATTTTGCTTTCTGGCAGTAAATAATGGCATTTTTCCCTTACCTATTACCTGAGCTTCACTACAACAGTAATTACAATATTGTTTGCAAGGCTCTCACATGGGCCAGAAAAGCAGTACATCTAAGGAGACAGCTGAGATGTTTACAAAGGAAGATGATCCCTTTTCCTCCAAGAAATAAACAGTGATCATCACATATAAATTAAGGACTTATTCCAAATTCTGTTCATGAGCCACTCTTTTAACAGCAATGAAGAGATGCTGTGTGAAGCACGTGAGTCTGATATTTCTTTGCTGCTATTCAGAATTAAAAGAGGACTTCCACCAAATCTTCACTCCTGCACCACAATTTGCTTTGTGAGGAAGGATTTGGTATGGAAAAACTGGAATTATTTTCTAGTCCTCTCTTGCCATGCTCATGACACACAAACAAAGTCCTTCTCTGTCCTGACAGCCATGGATAAACATCCAGCCTTGGCAGCTGGGGTGGATAAGAAGTGATGGAGAGGCAGAGCTATCCTTGTGAAGAACAATGAGACTAGGCCTTCCAGGGCCATGGGCTGCCTTCAGTCACTGCCTCCCTAGAAAATTCTGGTTTGTGAGTTTTTCTTCCTCTGTTGCTGTCAGCTGACCTGTACATATATCAAGCTGCACGTTATGGCTATTCAGTGTTCCTGGCTACCTCTGAGGAAGTCCTCTGTCCCCACTTAGCATTCCTGTTTTGTGTTTGGGCCTAGGCTTAATGGTGAAAATAACTCATGTACTGTAAACTTCCTCCTTTTTTCTAAATAGAAGCTGGCAGGACCTGACCAAGGGTTTAAAACCCTAGATAAGACAAGGGGAGATGAACTACTGAGTGAATGAAACCCTACAAGGTACATGGCATGGAAACAGCTCGGCAATTCCTCATTTTAACAAAACATGGACAGACATAGTTCTGTAATACAACCTTGGGACACATCAGCAAAACCTAGAGAATATTGAGATATAGGATACCAACACAAAAATAGTAAATTCACACAGGTCACAGCACCGAGAAGTATTTTAGGGTTCATCTAGACACTGGATACCTAAATTCACCTGCTATCCCAACCTCACATGCTGACTCAAATACTGACTGTTGGAGAATGCCTCTTCCTTCTTCCAATCACAGGTTCCTGAAGTGATAGTCACAGAAGGCTGTTTCTGGGATAGTAACCACTTTTTAGTGAAGGGAATTGTTAACATTTTAACCTGTTACTTTGCAGCCTGGTCAGCTCTTCCCTCCAACCTACTGATGATCTGAAAACATGGAACAGGAACAGTCTCTTTCTGTCCCAGACACACAATCTTTACTATCAGTTATGAATAGCATGCCAGAAGGGTATCCTCCAGGACTTGGAAGCTGCAGCAACTATTTCCATTGCACCACAAACTCATTATGAAGGGGATGGCAAAGTTCAGCCTTTCTCAGTAGACCCATGGCCCAGGTTTGCCACAACATGTATGTGAAATTTCAGTTACCAAAGAGCTATTGAGATTTTCACTGATAGTTAATTGTTTCCCACTATGTACACATAAAAAGATGCACAATGGGTGAATTGACTGGAAAATGCTATAATTTTAAAAAGCAGGTTTTGACCAGTAAAAGGGTCTAGAGAGATCTTCACTGGACACATGGAGAGTCCCTTTATGTGAATCCTTTTACACTGGCAGTCCTTTAGGTAGATTCATTCACTCTGTGCAGGTTTAGCCTACATCAGATTTGATGGAAATAAATGAGGATGATTTGTGAGCAACCCTGTGAGATTCACTGTTCACTTCAGCCTCTTCCACAGTCTTCCTCTAGAAGAGTTGAAGATTAGGAAAGAGCAGCAGAGAAGGAAGCCCAGCAGGATGTAAAACACCAGGTAAGGCACTCTGTCTACAATACTCAACAGGAACAGCTTCTTGGAAAGAAAGAAGAATTTGAACAACATCCTATTTCTGTCATGCTCTGCCAAGGCAGACATGGCTTTTGGATGGGGATGTTGAAGCATTTCTTTTTACTAAACCAACTCTGTCCTTCTTTCAAGAAATGTTTCCACCATATGGTAGAAGTAGTCACAAAATCACAGAAAATGTCATCTGGATATTTAGTCAACTGCTGTTTCCAGAAATGATGGCATCCTCAGTCATATAGGAAAAAGGCAGTAAAAAGTAGGGCTTCACCTGCAAGTCCAAAGGCACACTGGCATTTTGGCCTCTTCAAAAGAGTGGCTGAAACTAGGTAAAAATCTTCACTTGAAAAAACAGCAATTCACTGAATACATATTCAGAACTATGAACACCAGTTTGCTGTATTTGCCCCTTTCCATCTAAATACCAAAGGTCTGATTCTTACAGTTATTTTGTCCACACACAGACACAGCCCTCCATCTGAAGAAGGGCAGCAGATGGTCAGTGACATCTGAAAAACAAACTACTTAGCAAAGGAACAGCACATAAACTAAAACAACATGAAATAAATTATCTAAAGGGGAGCAAGTCACCCTGCTCTACACTACTGGAGTACTACTGTCACTGTAAATTTTCTCTCATTCTCCCTTTAACAGCTATCAGTATGTCTTTCCCTTGAGAACTGCAAAGGCACACAGGGATGTGTCTCCTGCCTCCCAACACCTTTTCAACCGTTCAGGTTTCCTACACAGCACCTGTCTGAGTGCCCTGCATCACTCCTGCTTCCTTCATCACCTGCCTTCTACATTCACAGGAAAAGAAGCTCAGCTACAGTGCACTTTAGCATGCAAATTTCATACAGCTAACAAATTTGTTTTACATGGAATTAATTTTGGACACATCAAAAAAAAAAAAAAAAAAAAAAAAAAAAAAAAAAAAAAAAAAAAAAAAAAAAAAAAAAAAAAAAAAAAAAAAAAAAAAAAAAAAAAAAAAAAAAAAAAAAAAAAAAAAAAAAAAAAAAAAAAAAAAAAAAAAAAAAAAAAAAAAAAAAAAAAAAAAAAAAAAAAAAAAAAAAAAAAAAAAAA
>NW_020955371.1:854490-1088737 GCF_003031625.1 Empidonax traillii | reverse complement strand
AAAAAAAAAAAAAAAAAAAAAAAAAAAAAAAAAAAAAAAAAAAAAAAAAAAAAAAAAAAAAAAAAAAAAAAAAAAAAAAAAAAAAAAAAAAAAAAAAAAAAAAAAAAAAAAAAAAAAAAAAAAAAAAAAAAAAAAAAAAAAAAAAAAAAAAAAAAAAAAAAAAAAAAAAAAAAAAAAAAAAAAGGAGAGAATCAAGCCAAAGGAGAAAACATTCTAGGAAGGCAGGTAATAAATGCTCATTTAAGTACCAAATACCATTTAAACCCCTTCATAAACCATAAAAACAAACAAAAATGCAAAGTGATACAATGTAGTATAATTCAAGGCTTATGTTGCAAACACTAAAAAATCAGCAAGGAAGCGGATGCCTCACGTGGCTGTTTTACTATCCTGTGCATAAAAAGCAACTTAGAAAAATATGCTCAAAATTTTCATGTTTTACTTCTCACAATGGCAAAATTTTAATACTATGATCTTTCATCATTTCAGAAAAAAAAAAAAGTGCCAAAAAATGCACAGTAAGAGCAAGCTAATTAGTGTTTGTAACTATGCAGAAAACAGAATTAGATCTTTTAAATAATTAAAGGCATTTCTAAGTGGCAGTTTTTCTTATCACTACCAAAAAGTCACATTATATTACAGCAGAGATTAATATTTTTAGTATCTGAATGGAAACAAATGTGGAAACGAATGTCTATTAAAACTGTGTGATGGCCTAGGGCTTTATAAATAACCACATCCCCTCTTTGCCAGTTGCAGTGATGACTACGGATACAGCATGCTAAGTTATTCCATCACGAGTCACACGCTCGCGGGAGCACCGCAAAGTGAAGATGAAGGTTAAATAGTTAGCAGGGATTTCTGAGCAGGAAGGTGGCTGTGTGACCTTGCAGCTCTGACAGGCTCTAATCGAGGGAAGCACTGTATGTAAGTAATCAGATGTTACCGATGTTCTTCACAGGATAATATTTTTAATTAGGTTCGAAGCATTTCATGTCAAAAAGGCCAACCAGGAAAGTCAGGAATTTGCATCAAAAGGTGTGCTCTTTCTAAACATTAAATGTAACATTCTGGTGTATACTTTACCCCCCAAATTCCGTGCTCATGCTAGTCTGACATAGAAAACTCCCCTGCACTGAAACCCTAATGCAGGCAGCTTTGAAAAAGACTCACCACACCTATTTTGACTAGAAGGTGTGCAGCTGCTTTGCAGTATTTCCCTAAAAAAATAGCACCATTCTCATGAATGGTTTCCCAATGTGAGCTGATTAATATTACAGCTAACAGCACTTGTCCCAAACTTCGCCTGGAATTTCCTCCCTCTAACTGTTACACTGAAGATGCATTTTCATAATCCAGGCACGAAGGTGACTTCTGCCAAGCAGAGGAAGGGAGCCTGGAGCCTGACAGGGTGCTGGTTCCTCTTGGCTCATTCAGGGGCCAGAAAAGCAAATCAGCAAGGCCATGTCTTACAGAGAGCCGAGGAAAAGAGGCCAGGAAACTTCATGCTGGGATTTTTCCCAGGTTTAGCTCTGTATATTCATCTGCAGCTTCCCGTGAGTCAAGGTAAAGTCGACGCTGCCTGGCGTGGCTGCAGATCTGGTGGCAGGCACAGCCTTACAGTATGTCCAAGTCCTTTTCTCCAGGCAGATTCGGTCTGTCCTTCCCACCCCTCATCTCCTACCTCATCCAAACAGTCCCAACATTTGCTTTGAGCAGCCAAGTACTCCCTCCCAGAACGGTACCTCTTTAGAAGTTTAAAAACTGGGTGAAAAATGGGGCATGTTTTCACAGAAGAAGATTTTTAAAAAGTTAAAACCTGTTATGGGTTACTGGTATGTAAAAGGCATGGGTTTAATGGGTGAAAGAATTTTCTCCTTATTCTTTATTTTATGACCAGTTGAGCAGTTCTAGAGGCAGTTTTTATACTGGAAGCTGTTCCAATGGAAATGTAGGTGTAGCCAAAATTAAAGGAAGCTCTGCTACAACTTCCAGTGGTATTTCCATTTGCTTTATTACCCCTATCTCTACCTAACAAAGCTCCCTTTAAAATTATTAAAAGCACTAAAATGCCTCTAATTTTCCTTCTGTGTCTAAGGAAGCACACAACGTTAACCAAAACCATTTTCTTTAACTAAAACGACACTTTGGACATCTCATTATAATTTGACAACCACTTAAGTCTGCCTTCAAATCAACACACTCACTACACGTAACACAACGTGGCTGGGGATGACCCATGTTTATATCTCCTAATTTACTCTGCTTTCTGAACATCAGAGCTGCTAATAACCAAAAAATATTTAAAAACCCACTATTATTTGTTTGTAAATTACTATCAGAGGAAGATGAGCCTCATATCACTCCAACCTTATCAACTACTGCCCGAGTTGTTTCTACCCACAAGTAGTTGTCAACAGATTGGTTTTACTTAATGGGCAGCCAAACTCAGTTTCACTTAATAGCATTTCCCTGGAAAAAAAACAGAGCTTGCAAACCTTCAAGTAAGGAAAATGAAAAGGAAGTGTGCAGTAACATGCACTTCAAAAATTAAATATAATGTGCTCACAAAACTTCATAATACAACTTTGTTATCCTACTTTTTAGTAATTCCTATAATCTAGCCATGTATTCAAATTGACAAGAACAATACAACCAATATCCTGAGACAGTAGAATTTTGCATGAAATACATAAATAAAACTAAAATGTTGAAAAATAACTTGAAAGTTTGGGGGGTTTTCCTAAGTAGAGCTCTGACTATTTTTGTAAGCAGATCAAGAGTAGTTTGACACAGCAGATTATAATAGGACATTGAGGAAAACAGCTTTTCAAAAAGAAAAAGTAATCAAACCATCCCCAAACGTTCCCCTACCTGCTGGGCTATTTGTTTCATAACCAGAGCAGAGCAAAGGGTTACGTAATCAAAACAACAAGATACTACACTCGTGATTTTGCTCATTTCTCTCACTGTGACAGAAAGTTACTGGAAAACCTATGGTGATGTTTTGGGGGTTTTTTCCCAAATAATTCCAAAATCAAATTGAAATGAAGGAGGAGAAAGATTGCATGAGCTATGACAGAGCTATCCCTGCCCTTTACACACACTGTATCCTGGGATGCCTTGCAAGCAGAAGTCTGCCCAGACTTTGTACAGCAACGTGGAGCACTGGGCTGGAGACTAAACCTCTAATTAAGTATCTGAGGTAGGGCAGGGAATCTCTCCCTCTCCCTGTGATGCCCGACAGTCAGGGAACAGACACAGACACTGTGGCACATCCCTGCAAAGGTTTCTCTCAGTAGCCTGAGCAATTTCTATTTTACCCTTATATTTTTATTGGAGGGGGTGTGTTGTTTGCTTCTGTTGGAAACAGTGGTTTTAGCCTCATGAACAAAGCCCAGGGCGAAGTGATGGGGAAAGGTTTGGGGGAAGAAGAGGATGCTTTTGAAGAATGGCATTTGATAGCTGGGCCACCAAGTACATAATTAGTATATGCTTTCATTTATGTTAAAGAGGAAATACAACCAAGCTAGTAACACAGCAATTCATGGCTATGGGAAGCAGTGTCCACAAGCAGATGTAGATGCCCATCCTACTCTATTTGGAGTCTGAGTCTGGACTTAAAAGCTTGTTCAGAAGCAAAAGAGCCTTAGTCTCCTTCTCATGCTTCATGTACGCCATTCCTTTACAGAAACAGTATCTGCAGATGAACACTGGCTGCCAAAAATGTGATAAATTCAAACAGACAGTCTCTCGTAATTACTAGAGAAATCTGTATACAAAGAAGGAAAGGGAACTATGCTCCATGGAAAAACCCCCACAAACATCATATATGAAAACAAGACAAAGGGAACTGTTAAAATGAGTCTTGCCAGTTTCAAAAACATTTGATTTTCTCTTTTCCCTTAGGTTTTAGGACTGTAACTGAATACCATTTTGTGTAAAAATAAAATCATTCTGTATTTCTGCTATCTGGGAGGGAGAAATATAAAAAAGAAAATCAGCCTCTCTTCCAACCCTGCCCCACGCAGCACACATAAATCTAAAGAAAAGGTAACTTCCTATCTGAAAATACGCGAATTCAGGAAAAAAAAAAAGTATCACAAAACTCCTAAAGGCATGGAGTTGTCCTACTGAGCAGCATGTAGGCCTCAGTAGTAAAAATTAACAACCAAAAACCTGCTGCCCCCCGCTGCCCCAGAATCAATAAGCAGGAGTTTTTGTTGCAGCCACAGAGCAGCAGAGTGGCGGGTCAGCCTGAAAGGCCACACTTGAGCTTCCGCTCTCGTGGAGGAGTTATCTTTAATCGAACAGCACTGAAAGATTCTACCAGAATATTTTTGTCACGTTCCTCAACCTCTTTTGATGATTCTGCACTTTGCAGACGGCAGTGCCTCCTGCCCTGCCCCAGCATCCTGAAGCAAATCACGCTCCCAAGCACAAAGGCAGCAGCATCCCGTTCCCACATGGCAGGGCAGACTCTCCCATCATCTTGGCAACATTTGTCATATTGCACACTTATCATTCACCAGTCTCTCTCTATTGAAAACCCATTTGAGAAAAAAACTTTTTCATGTCTCAGTTCCTTCCAGTGAAAATCATTAAAGAGAACTTTTTTATTTTCCAACCTCTTCCATCTTTACTTTTTTTTTTTTTTTAAACCATTCCTTCTAACAGTTTCCATTTAGTATCTTTGTGAACAGCAGAAAATAATTGCATTGCCATTTCTCTCTAGTGAACTTTTCTATTTTATTTCAGGTTTTTAATCAGGATTTTCAAGAGAATCCCACTCTACTCTGCAGATACACATACAGGTTTTACAGGCGTTTGGAGCTGTGAGTAATGTACCTACCATACCACTTCAAAATGATGCCGGTATGCCAAAAATGCAGTACTACTGGAACTCTGAAATTATTTCATAATACATTCATGAAAGAAACTGGATCACAAAACACGTTATTGCTATTACCTGTGAAAGTCATTACTGTGAGGCCTTGAAGAGGCATTAAAGAGCTTCACACACTAACGGAAAACCTTTCACATACACTGGCTGCTAATAACAAGTCAGCCTGTGCCAGCACGTACCACAATTAACCACAATGATTTCCTCTTCTTTACAGAAATCTCTCCACAGAAATTTGCTCTACGCTAATGCCTAAAACTGATTTTTAATGGTACAGATGAGACGAAAACAAAATGAGTTTATCTTCTCAGAAAACAAAATTTCAAGGCCAATTGTTTCAAGACGCATTAGAAAAGAGCCAATTCTGGAAATGTAATTCCTTTTATTCTTCTGATTTTCAGAGGAATGGTTTGCTGACATTTCTAACTCACACCTTGTTTTTTAACTCACTTCAAAAATGGATAATCAATCACAAAAATCACCCTGTTCAGAATCTGTGATGTTGGGATGTCCAAAAGGCAGGTGGGTTTGCATGCTCCTGATTAAAACATTCATATATCAATTTGCAAGATCTACAGACTTTTAAAATTTTCTGACTGATATATATTGCACAAGAACAGAAATTTTCTTTACACTGATTACATCATATATTGCTCAGGATCTGCAACTTGCTCTCAGAATGGCCAACGTCATGAATGGGTAGAGCTTATTTTTAACCTTCACATGTGAAGGCTGAACAAAATGGCTGCAGTTTCCTCAGAGCCTCAATTGATTAACAGCACTAAATATGATGTTTTGGTACATTCACGCAAGAGCATCAAAGGTTGATTTCACTTTTTAATACTGGAAGGGTATATTTATTAAGTTGCTTTGCTAAAATATTTTGGCACTTATCTGGCAGAAATCTGAGATGAAATGTGTAACATTGATGTAACAACATTTTCTGTGAAACATAAAATAATCTGGCACACTCCTCTCTCCACCATATGAAAAGTAATTCAGCAACAATCCCTATTAGATATATAATGCTTTCTGAATTAAACAGAAGTGTTTGAAATCTTTTTCATTTTCTAGTTAAAAAGAAAAAAAAAAAAAACAGACAAAAAATCCTAAATCAAGAAGTCCATTTCACACTGCCAGCTTTACAATGTTGTTCAGATATATTACCAATTACTCTTTTTAGACCCACAGTCACATATTCAGAAATCTATAGGAAACACTGCAAAGAAGTAGTACAAGAAATGCACAACTGCAATATGCAAAGATTTCCTCCAAGGCAGGAAACTGAACTTCCAGGACTGTCTGGTTCTGATGGTTTTCAGCTCTGCAGAGTTTTCCATTTTTCTCTTCTTCAATTTAGTCCTTGGAAGCTGATGTGGGAGGTATTATCCATTTGGTGGAGATTTTTTTTTTTCTCCAGATTGTAGACAAAAATAGATGATGAAAGGAAAAAAAATTTAAAAAAAAAAAAAAAAAAAAAAAAAGAAAAAAAAATTAAAAAAAAAAAAAAAAAAGAAAAAAGAAAAAAGAAAATCTCCTGTAAATCTCCTCAGAAGATGTGATTTACAAAAGAAACCTGCCAGCCACAAATTAAATCACACTATATTTATTCTGAAACAGAATTAAAATGAATAGCATCATTAACTGCATCTGCTAAGAAGTTCTCTAGCTTCTGTACAGAAGGAGTTTCTGCTAAGCAAGACTCCTTGCCCACATCTCATCCATGCAGTGTGCGTGATAGAAACACACACTGGCTGTGGCCTCGTGTTTCACACAACTGACGATGACAGAAGTCAAAGAGAGCAACATACTAAAATGGGTTCACCACAAGAAAAGGATTATACAACCTTAGATATAACTTATACAATCAATTAAGAGGGATACAAAGAGGAATGAAGGCATTTAGCAAAAGACATATACATATATATCCATGTATATATACAAATAAATAGGAGAAATAGCTCACCACTTCAAGACCCTATAATAAACAATATGCTGTGATTATATTATAGTGTCAGGGCTGTCAAGAAAGTCCATAGATATTAATAAAATTGTGTAATTGTTTAGACTGGAATGCAACACAGCAATAGCTGAAATACTTTGCAGATAGGTACAAGACTGCTAAGTCTGCTCTTGATTCTGTGTTTGCTCTTAGACACTCTGACCATGTGTCTGAAAGCAAACAGAAACAGAAAGGTTTTTATTTAATTTATTCTTAAAAACTGATACCATAAAGACAAGTAAAGCAAATAGAATATTCCCAAGTTGCTGGGCAGAGAGGCAGGGTAGTTTCTCTTTATCTTTTTCAATTACTCATGAACCACATGAACAGTCTTTAATATTTTTTTTACTTTCAGAGTTGTAAAGGCAACTTCAGTGGTGGAGAAACAACAACTCTGCAGCTGGCTGTATCCTGTACTTACCCTATAAGTCTATGGGATAATAAAGTCAAATAAAATAAAAATAAGAGCATGTTTAACAGAAAATGAAGAATTATTTTCAAAGTAACATTTGAAATTTCAGTTGAAAAAATATGGTCAGGCAGAAGGACAAAGTGCAATTCTTCCCAGTATAGAAAAAACCCAAACAAACTACCGAACATCTGCTCCAGAGGCAGCAGAACAGTACCTATTTGTCCCAGCCGATGAATGACCTATACAAACATGTTGTTACATGGCAATAGCTTATTCAACCTCCTCTTTGAATCAAGAAAGCTTGTCAGAAATCAAGGGGTTAAACCCCTCTTCTCATCTTCCTCCTCTCCTCAGCTTCCCACACAAGACTGAACTTATTTCATAAATGAGAGCTGTCCTCCTACGTAAGATTTATATTATTAAAATCACTCTTTAGGCATCACAGGCTCCATCTATCCCAGCACATTAAGCAGTGCCAGGGAATGTTCCCGGGAGAAGGAACCTGATGGTCTGCACTCCCAGGATGGGAGATGGTCCCTGGCAGCACCTGGCCCCAAACCAAGCAACGCTGTTCCAAGACAGTCTCTGGCCCAGATCCGGAGTGAGCTCTGCCCATCCATCAGTTGGGATGTGATCGACCTGTTTTGGAGTGTAACACTCCAAGGTGCTGGCTGTGGCTCTGCTGTGCCAGCTGGCCCCACTGCCGGAGCAGCCACAGCATTTTCATGCACTGACAAATCCCAGCAGCAGACCCCCAGCACCACGCAGGGTGTGCCAGCCCTGGAGCTCAGACTGTTTTACATTTAGGTGTCTTTACTGGTCTCATGTACAGCCATGGGAGAGCAGAATCAGCTCCAATGGTACGTGGTCCCCACAAGTTAATTCTCCTCTGATTATGGATACAAATCACTGTCTGCATTTCCAGCAGAGACCATGTACTGTAACACTGGCAAGAGATCTCCTGTGGTCCAGCAAAAAATACCTGTCACCAACTTGGCAGTGTAAAAAACCCAATAAATTTAACTTTGGGAAATGTGCTCTATTTCTGTTTGTTAGTGTACAAGTCTGAGTGATACAGAAGCAAACCATTATTTAAAATGGACTTTATGAATGCAGAACACAGGCTCCAAGTACAGGAGCCTTCTACAGCTGCACTGAGCTTGGGGACAGCATTTCAGCAAATCAAGCTCCTTTCTTGCACCCCAAAATACTTCTCCATGCATAGGAGAGGTCAGACAAGTGCTACTGCATTTGATTCTATTGTTTGAATAAAATACAAATGTTAAGAGAGCAGGACAAGTGATCTGAGGGTATTATTGTCCTCACCAGCCAATACTCCATGTTATGGAGCTCACAGGACTCAGACCTGTATCACCCCTGGGTTTCTCACGCACCTCCCATGGTCAGAGGAGAAGCTTCCAATAAGAGCAGTTTTAACACAACTTCTGCAGTCCTGTTCCTTAGCACCTGGAGTGGAAGATAGAGGGGGAAGCCACACACAGAGGGACCTCTGGTACAGTAGATGAGGGTGCATAGTCCACATTCAACCCTCCCATTGGACCCGAGCCCCATTGGTACTACAGACAGTCAGAAAACAACCAGCACTTCAGCCGGCTACCTCAAATATTGCCGGTGCTGTAACTGTGCAGACTCAGGCCACAGGACAGGCACCAAGGTTTTCTGGGCTATGACAGAGGAGATGCAGAAGTTGAGGGTGTTACTGCCAAGTCTCACCATTGTTTCCCAAAGTCTTCATTCAGCCCTTCTGCTGGAGGTGGCAAAAACAACACGGTGTGTCCCAGCTGAGGGCACCAGCGTCTCAAACCGTCCCTGTGAATCTCACCAGATCTCAGCTGCCACCAGCCTTTCCAAGCTCCCCAGGGCATCTGACAGTGGCTGTCCCCTCCTGGGCTGCAGTGCTGGCAGTGCCTGATCTAGCTGGTTTCAAGGAGAGCTCCTGCCGAAGCCCACCCTCTGTAATTAGAGTCAGTGACAAAGATGCAGCTCTCAAGACAGAGAAGGCAATTAATTACCAGAATCTACATTGCTGGCTTTAAATATCACACCAACATGCATTAACACCTTTTCTTCAACACTACACAGAGCAAAAGGCAGCACTATCTTATATATTTTTGAATCAGAATGCTCAATCAATACAAGTAGAATGCAAGAATACTAGGTAAGAGCAAAAATAATTTGAAAAATATGATCTAGAAATCAAACTCAGAGTGAAATGGAGTTTCCATCTTCCAGATGACCGGTGTAACTTGAAGTGACTTAACTCATCTGACAAGATGGATTACAGCTGGCCCCTTATCTCTTGGCCTGCTTAGCAACATGAAAGGAAAAGAAAAACAATGCATTAATTGATGGTGGAGAACGTTTTTCTTCCTAATGGTTTCCAGCCAGAATTTTTGAGCTCGAGCCATTTTCCAAATAATGGCTAGCATTTGTGTACACATTACTTTCTTTCATGTGACAAGAAAATGTAATTTTTCTTTGAAAACATACTCATTAAGGAAGCAAACCCCTTCCCCCCCCCCCGAAGTCTTTGCACCCCATTCATAAGTGTGACACAGTATAATCACTTTAAGAGGAACCACAGATCCTTTGAAAACTCCCACAGCAGAGAAACAGCCATGTGCCTACTCTCCAATGCCCTCTGTTAGATCAGGCCTACCCAGTATTTTAAGGTTATTTGCAAAGCAACAACCATCAGAGATCTCAATCAGGTTGAGAGTTATTCTAGGAAACACCAAAAAAAAAAAAATCGAAGAAACTAATGATTATCACAAATAATTGAAAGAAGTAGGCATCATTAATACAGCCATAATATTACATAGGTTGATTATATGCTCCGAAGTCACTTGGAAGCATTTATTTCCTCTGATAGGAGCTTTTCAGCTCAGTTTCACAGAGCCCTTTCAAGAAAAGGAAATGCACAAAGGGAGTTGCAAATGACTGTGTGGTACTTCTCAGCAGCCTCAGTGCTCGGGGAGATGCGAGTTTGACAGCGGATGAAATGCAGAATGGGGAGGTGAGCAGCAGTGCATGCTGGCCGAGGCACCTGAAATTCCCTTGTCTACTACTAACATGCAGATCCCCAGAAGACAAATTCAACTGCAGAAGGGCTCACAGAAAGTCTCCAGCCACTGCATGCTATGTCTATTAGAAGCAGAACACAAATACCCAGCAAAAAGATAAAATCAGGACAGAGTGTCCTGTAGGTTTGTGCCACACCGCCCGTGATGTGTTGGGTTAAACAAATGCATCTGCTTGAGCCTTGTTTTTCTTGCCCTCCATTGAGATATGGCTCAGACCACAGAGGACCAGCAGAGAGCACGATATCTCCCCAAAACAGGGGCCCAAGCTGTTGCCAGAACAGAGACCATTTAGCTCATGACCAGAAGAAATTATGATATTTTTTCTCTTACAGCAGGAACTGCCTGGTCTCCCTGCTTGGGCTGCACCCCAGGAGAGGTTTAGTTAAAAGAAATGGCAATTGCAATAGAGTTCTCTGTCTGAGACTAAAGCTGGAGCTCAGTTTTACAAGGAAACAGATACATTATGAATGTGCAGGCACACAAAATTAACTTAAACCCACCCTGAAAGATGGTCCATCATGGAAGCAATGCCAGTAGTGCTGCCATGACAAGCACTGCCCACTTGACCAGGCAGAACGGGATGATGCCACACATCAATTCCTATTATTTTATTTATAACCCCAGTACTGAGATGCGTCCTAGATATGTGTGGCAAGGTACACTCTCCTAGTCTCTTTCCCACTGATGTATCAGTCAAAGCTGGTAGGGCAGATTTCAGTGATCATCGACAATTATCACATCAGGCCAGAGACCACCCATGAGAAGAAGCCATGCAGTCAACCAAGTCTTCCATCCTATATGATCAAAAACTGGGAATTAAAAAAAAAAAAAAAAAAAAAAATATGTCTGCTACAGTGGATCTCACAAGATCTTACAGATATCTGTAAGTTGGGAAAGCCTCGTAGAGTGTTGTATTTTCCAGGTGATGGCATACTTATTCCTGTCAGCAGCTCTCTGAAATATTTAAAAGTTCATTTTCAAGAGTAATAAATATCTTTCATAACCATCCCAAAGGAGGTTTTCCTATTCAATGAAGCTACTGTACTTGGCATGGAAGCAGTGTGACATTTTTCCCCAAAGGTTTTGGAGTGATAAATGATAGCTAAAATGAATTTTTCTATTGGGCTTAAAGCTGTTGCAGACAGACTTTAAGAAGCAAGGTCTGGATTAAGAAGTCCAAAAAATTAAAAATCCTGAAATGTAAATATTAGAGCATTTGAAACAGACACGACTGATACACAGAGATTAAACTAATTTAAGGCAAACTCCCAGATGCTTCGTTGTTATGAAAAAGTGAGGGATCAGAGACATCCTTTTACTGCCTTTCACACAATAAACTTCTCTCTGAAGATGCACCATAAACTAAACTAAGATAACTTTATTAAAATACTAAGAAATTTCATTGATATTGAGTTGCATTCATATATTGAAAGAGTTCAAATATCTTTCAGTACACTCTAGGAACATGTTTATTCTTGAATGAGCTTACATGAGGTACATGTAGAAAGAGTAACAGTAAAATTATCAGCCTGAGGGGTTTGACTTTTTTAGAATCTAGAAATGACAAGCTAATTACCAAAATTTTAACTTTAGGTCACCAAATTATGAAGGTTTTAAAAAAAAAAATTAATTGGATTATTTCTCTTGTGGTTTTAAACTGTTAGCTATACATGTGAGCCATGTTTTCAGAAGTTTTAACACAAAAATCATTTTATTTTGGTTTTAATGGAAACAGATGCAATCTCACAATTTACGGGGCTGGATAGGTGTTGAGAAAAATGTTCCAAAACTTCACAGTTAACTGTTCTTGACAGCTTAGAGTGGAATTTAGCTACATTCAAAAACTGCATTGACCCGTGACAACCTTATTGAGATGGCACTATTTACATCTCTCAAGTTCCTGTGAAAAAAGCCTGACCTAAATGTGCTCTGAGCTGCATTATGGTCACTCCAACTAAACTTAGTTCTAGATCTGGAGTCTCACGTTTTCCTAGAGAGTGAAGCCCTGGCTGCAGACTGTGGATGCCAGTCATTCCAAAGGGCGACAGCAGCTTGTGACAGCATCCAGGGTGAGGAACTCTGTGAGTTTACCGCCAGGTGTGACACTGAGAATGAGGACTAAAGAGCAATAGGGGGATTAATCTTTTCAATACCCTCTAAGCGAAAAAACAAGATACACAGTGGTTGATTACCCTGGAAAAATGCACTTTTAAAAAACTTAATAGATCATAATTTTTAAGCCTACACAAGAAATTCACAAGAGGCAAAAACTCCAGCTTAACTACTGTACTCACCAACATCCTGAGCTACAGATGGAGAACTGAACAATTGTCAAAAAAACATTATTTTTTTAAAAAACACACATCAGCTAAACAGAGCAATACATCATTACATGTAGAGTACAAGTAATAACACATTTTTTTGTTCCCACTTGAGTAATATTAGAATATTAAGTCAGTGCCCCTAATATCCATTTGGATTCATTTCACTCCCATTCCTAGCAAAACTCAGTAACTATGTAAATAACCAAAGTCAAACGTTTTCTATTTTCTAGGCTGTAAACATCTGTCACACTGAAAAGCATTTTCACAGGTGATCAAATGAAGCAGGGGAACAGTTAATCAGACACAGAGCATTTCACCACTCGGTCACTGGTTCCAGTCCAGATCCAAACTGATTGTGTGTTTAACGAAAAAAAAATCAAAAACAAATCAGTAAAAACACTAAAACAACCCAAAGTTTCCAGCAGCTGTTCAGTAGTACTTATTATTGGTAACAATAAACTATTTGTACAATCTCCCTGTATAAAATGTGGCATTAAAATTAAACCTCAGCCAAAATTACTGACATTTCAGTCCAGACAAGATTATTCACATGTCTAAAGTCTCCTGTCTTGGAGAATGAACACCAACATATGTTTCTTCCCAAATAGCCGCAATTTTATACCCAGATACTGCTCAACTTCAGCAACATCCAGACTGTGGCTCTGGGCTGCATCCTTCTATCAGATATAATCTATATTTTCACATGATGTACATCATGAGGTCTAATGCTCACAGCCAACAACAGACTGCATTCATCTACAGTCAAGTCCTACGAACTCTGGTGGCAAGTCCTTATAAAACTGAACACCCAATATCAGACTATGACTGACCTAGCTCTCCCGAGGCGCCACTTGGCTGGGCTGACCCAGTCCCTGGCTCCCCATCCCGTGCCTGCCTTCACCAGTACACCAGTGATAATGGTTCCCTGTGGTTCCCAGCACCATCCAGAGCCCAACTGTGAATGAACGTTCCG
This sequence comes from Empidonax traillii, assembly GCF_003031625.1. Taxonomy (NCBI): domain Eukaryota; kingdom Metazoa; phylum Chordata; class Aves; order Passeriformes; family Tyrannidae; genus Empidonax; species Empidonax traillii. The sequence continues at coordinate 1,075,019 of NW_020955371.1, read as the reverse complement.
AAGAGCTGGGTCATCTTATATAAAGCATGGAATGGAAAATACACTTCAGTCACTGTTTGGAAATTCTGAGGGTGGTGAAGAGCACCTGAACACACCCAGGTAAGTAGGAGTACAGCCCATAAATTTCTGACAGTGCTGTGCTTATAAGAAAAGGCAGGAAAAGTCTTATTCCAGGGTGGGGTTCCCATTACTCTCAGAAGCAGATGGAGGTACCACATACAGAAAACACCTGATACTCGACACTGAATTACTGCAATAACTACGTGGCCTACGCAAGTCAAGCAACTTCAAAAACTGTGCCTGAGCACTGGTATCCCACAGAACTACCCTGCACCATATTTGGGGACACAACCAGAGGCAGCATTCACATGCACAACCCCAGCACAACTTGGCAGCTGGTTTTTTTTGTTTGCTTGTTTGTTTGTTTTTCCCGGAGCGCAGAATGACTAACTCAGCAGTCCCTGTTTGCAGAGTCTTATAACAGGGTTTGGGAGAGGGAACTGCGCATTTAGGTCAATCTTTTTTTTCTTACCTGGGATTTCAAGGTAACATTTACATGCCCTAAATACCAATTCCTCAGCATACTTTTAGCACAATTAGGTGATCAAGCAAAGCTGTACTCATGTTTTTCAGCCAAGCAGCCATTAAGTACTGGGAGCAGCAGCATTAGCAGCTGGGAGTTTATTTTAGGGAACAAGGCTAAAATCTTTCTCCTGATCCATAAACAGTCCCATTGGAGAGCATATACAAAATCAGAGGGACATTAATATTAAATAAGAAAAAAAAGATGTGACATAAAAAAGCAAAAAATTTCAAACAGAACACAAACTTACTGAATGAGAAAGAAAAGGCAAGAAAGATGGAAGCAGAAAGATCATCCAGAATTCCTTAAATAGAACCAGAGGCATTTTGAATAGTTACATTTCATTAAGTTAGAAATAACTGGATGAAATTCCATGACCTGTGTGATACAAGAGAGCAGACTAGAGGATTCAAGGTTGCTTTCCAGCTTTAAAATCTAAGAACCGATGAACAGAAAAGGAAAGACACTTGAGTGGCAGCAATGGAGACAGAGCTATACAAACGTTATTTCAGGCAGAGAAAACATACTGCCAAAAATAGTAAGACAATATGTCTGACATATGCATATACATGGTCTGTTCTCCACTACCCCCATCAGAACTTACATATTTAATGTACACTTTGACAGGAAAAAAAAGAAAATAAACAACACTAAAGGATACACTGAGTCCCAAGAGAATGTCTTCACAGATGCCCAGAAACTTACACCATGTGAAACAGGAAAATCCTCAGCCATGGTGGGTCTTCAGCCCTGTCCAGATAGCAAATGGCAAGGGCACAGCCCACCAGTTCCCTGGACTTAGGGAGGTGTCTTCCTCAGTAACCTCAGCCCTGCTCCTCCATGCACAGGGTGTGCAAGAGCCAAGCACCGCCAAGGAAAGGGCTGGCCCAAGACCAAGTTGTTCCACCTACTCACAGCTGCTGGACACTCCCTTAGGATTCAGGGACAGATACCACAGGTTGGGTAGCCAGCATTTCTCAGTAAATAAAACAAGACAAAAATCAAGATTTAAAAAAAAAAAACAAACAAACATGGTCAGCAGCAATCAGCTTAGTTGTGTTACATCAAGCAGAAAGAAGCACTCGACACTCTTCTGGAGAGTTTGGACATGAAAACTGCTACACAAGTATGAACTGTCACTTTTGGATACCTTCAACTCGGTATTTTATCTACACATTATGAGCAAATTCAACCCAGAAGTTAGAAAGAAATACTGCATGCAAAGCAATGCTTACAAAGCTGTACTGCTGCTGGCTTTAGTGACAGCCACATCCAGAGTGTTCATACAGCAAAGAATCAGGCATTTTGGAGAGTGTGCTCCAGCCTCCACAGAGATGCTCCTGTAGGGCTAACATTGAAGAAGACCCTACACCGTGATGAACTGCACTCCAAGGGCTGTGCCCAAATCAGTTTCCACAGTACGACCACAGTGGTAGGAAAACCAAACTGCTTTCACCAAAGAGCTCTGATTCCCTCCAGGTAACCTACCTCCCTAAGGAATCTCGAGCACCAAGTCCTCCTCCCTGAGGCTCCTGCTGATTTCCCACACCAACTACCAAGTACAAGTCTCTGGGTGCAAGGTTTGCCATAGCCTGTCCTAAATAAGCAGCAAATGCAATACTTCAGAAATTGCCCAAAATACACCATAAAATGACCACAGCATTTTATTAAATCAAATATTTAATATTATTATTGTGCCGAGGAGCATTTATGCACTGTAGAGCATTTAAAAACAAGTATCACAGAAGCCATTGCCTATGCTGTGCCTACACAGATGAATATATGCAAAAGCCTGCGACTCATGAAGGTACAGTCATAGCAAAAAAAGGAAACGGAACAGAACCAGGAACCAAACTCCCACATATTTGCCTTTTTCAGCTAATCTTGCCAATAATAGCTCAATTGTCTTCTTATAGAGAACTGTAGGGAGAGTTAATTATCAAAGTAAAACTTGATGTTTTTAAGGCTGGGGGGAAAAACTGAAACTATTTATTTCCTAGCCTTTAGCACAAGGACTGTACTTAGAAACAGAGATCTCAAATTTAACATTTGGTGTCACTGGAGATTTTAAAGCTATCACTATTTTTTTTTCTTCTTCCCAGATCACCCACCATCACCACAGCACATCAGCTCCCAAGAAATTAAATCAGTAATTTCTGAACCACTGACGTAAATTTTCGTACAGTAAGAGGGTGTCAGTGAAGTCAAGAAAGAAGCCTTGACTCTCCAGCATCTGTTTTGAAATCAAAGTGCCATTCATGGACAACTGGTCTTATATATTGGTGTCCATTCCCCTCCTAACTCCGGTACTCACAGAACTCGCGAGAACATCTTGCATTCAGGTTATATATTTGAGTACTTCAGATGGTGGAACAAAGACATGCAACCATAACTTCAGTTTCACATTTGGACTGTGATGGCCAGAGTTCCAGGACACTCAGCATAGTGAGCTGGTACGGTACTGCTAAGTCTTCATTAACCACAGTGAGACCCTGATCACATCAGACTTCAGACAACTCTGAAATAAAATGAGAATATAAAGGGTTTTTTCCCCTTTGATTGTAGATTTAAGATCATTAAGCCATAAACCTGTAGAGCTGGGAAACCAGAATTATTATACACTTGCAAATTCAAGAAAGTAGATGGGGCTCTGAGGCTAAGCTGTTATAATTTCTGCCCACCTGTCACTAGCTCTGGTGTGATATGTCATACTGAATTAAAAAAAAAAAAAAAAGGTAGTAGATTTATACTTTCTTTCTGCTGAACAGGAAAAAATCTTTCCCATGTTCTTGAGTAAGTCATCTATGAAAATGCACAAGTAAACAGTAAAATAATTATAACTAACAGCAGTAGTCTCATTTATTTATGATGAATAAAACATGATGGAGAGCTGTCATAAAAAAAGACAGAGATCTAATCTCCTAAGACACACAAGTGCATTTCCTGTTCATGTCAGTAAGAATAAACGGTCCTGTTCAAAGCCCAATGAATTTACTAGGGTTTAAGTGCCTCTGCCATATAAGAAAAAATTACTTAAGATTACATGTTTCACATACAAAATGAAGGAGAGGAAAGGGGAAGAGGAATGAGTAATAGCAGAAAAGATGAGAAATATTCATTAAATTCAAATTCAGAATTATAGTCCTTTTTTTCTAAGTTTCCAGGATCAGTGAAAAAAAAAAAATCAATATTCCTAACCCCACAGGAAAACTGCTTAGAGCAGGGTGTTTCTGCTGAAAAAAAATTTATTCTGAAATAGATTTCTATTAATCTGCTTTCAGCAAACAGAAAATTCAATGGACTTAAGGAGTTGCTTGTATCATAAGTTTTGTGATATTTTACCCAATCTTAACCTGCTATTTGTTTCCTCTGTGGTTCACTGTGGAATCAAACAAACACAATCAAATCAAAGAGAGCTACAGAATGGGCAACAACTGTTTGCTTGCAGGACACCCATTACTAACTCCATGCAACTGGACAACAGCTAATTACCACATTTTGGAAATACAAACAGGTGTTTAGCCTGCAAAGTACTTGAATATTCCTTCTGCATTGTTCAGCTTTGCTAGACCTCATCTGAAACCTGGTGATCAGCTCCAGGCAGTATATATTATCTCAGCACCTCCTAAGACAGTCTGCAGTTACTCAACAAGGAATGGCAGAGTTCTAGAAAGTTTCATTTGTGCCCCGTTTAGTGTCCAGGTAAAGTCCTTATAAATGACCCAAACAAGATATATGCAGCTGATTCCAGACAAGAGCAAGGAACAGATTGGATAATCTCTCTAGGTCAATCCAAACCCTGTTTCCTACGAACACTAACAGTGAAGTTCCTTTCCGCAATCCAACGTGAAACGCTTTTGAGGACTATAAACCTCAATAGACCCCATTTTCTCGTACTACCATAAATTCCAAGTTGCACTACACCAGCCCAAGGATCTCAGCAATGCACTTGCACAGCGAGCAGTTGCCAAAGCCCAACTTCCCAAAATGAGGAGTTACCATATTGTGCATGAGATAAAATACAGAACTGCAAAGACAAACGGTGACAGCTCCGGTAACATTTTAGATCCCTGTAAGAAGTGAGATGATTGCTGACATCTGAACATCTTTTGACAAGCAGTTCCATCTGAGAAAACGGAAGGCATTATTTTAATATATTCGGGAAGGGGGGGGAGAAAGATCTATCTTTAAATTCACAGTTAGCTAAGTCCCACTTTATTCATGAAGGTTAGCCACAGGAATACCAGTCTCACGGTCTTAACAGTGTGCTGATGTTCAGAAAAGTAGATATGAGAAAACACCTTTTCTTAATAGACATGCTGTGCATGTGGCATCCAGATTACCTCTGGTTGCTTTAGGGATTAAAATTACTTTTCTCCTCATTTGCAGCTCCTTGCAATGCAAAGTCCAACACAAACTGAAGCAGGAACCAGACTGTTTCTGGGTCATACACCATTAGACCTGTTAAACTTCAGTTGCAGAGCTGCTATTCCTGCTTGGAGTGTGTGAGCCACAAAAAACATGTCCTGACATTCAGTTTATAGGGTTGGTACTCTGGCATCTGGAGACAGGGCAAATTTTTCATAGATGATGCATTATTTCAGCCAGAAGTCTTTAAAAGGCCTTGAATAAGGAATGCTATTTTCAAAGAACCAGTATTTCAATTTTTGTCACATATTAGGCATCCCTTTAACATACATATTTTCACAATCTTATGTTCAATTTGTAGAAATGAGCAACCAAGAAAGCACATTGGCCAAAATGCTCTATTTTGACAATAAACCAATAACTGTTAAAATAAGAAACCAAATGCACAGCTCTCTAGACACTGGCCTGCAGTACACAGTTCTGTGAAACTAATCTGCTACATGAAAGAAATACTTTACCACGTAATTAAACTTCTTACTCTGCACTAGGAAAAAATAACTTGGGAAGAAATCAAATCTGGACTGATGTCTGCAGGGATGTTTTCAAATGCATAGTTTCTGTAGGAAAATTTACGTACTTATTACACTTACAAAGCCTTGTGATTTCCTTAAGGACTTGAAACGTTATTTCCTCCACTGGTTCTAGTTTCCATTATTTTTGACTGTTCCATAAGAATAAACAGGTGACTTTGCTCATTGTTTCAGACATGTGACACCACTAGACTGACCAAAATTAACAAAACACAATAGATTTAACAAGCAAGAAAGAACATAGGAACTGCCTTTAATCGGGATTACTACATTCTGCAGAACTGAAGGAAGGCCATAATATAAGAAATGGCTTGAGAGGAAAGTACAAAGGAGTCAGGATCTGGCAGGCAAATGTGATACACATGTGGTGAGGCAGCCTGTCATCCATCTTCCTAGGAGATCTCTTTGTTGTAGATGTCCAACTTGGAGAAGCGTGCAAGAGAAAATTGGTGCACTTTTAACAAAAAATAGTGATGTCCATAAAATCCAAAGAGATTCAGGGACCAGCCCTGAAAACAGGGATGTTCTCGGTTGTCAGGGTAACACGATCACCCCAGACAACAAAGACGTCAGCAGGAACCTGCAGCACACTCTGGGTACCCAAGAATACAAGTCTTCCTGCTTTCCTTTTGTAATTAAGCCACAAAGGGATATAGGTAATTGTTGCTAAGGTGGGGCTCAGTCTTTCAGTCTATGTTAGGGGTTCAAGAAAACCAAGAAACTGGCTGATGTTTAGAAAAACCGTCTTTCCTGATGTTACCCATCCAACCTTCCAACATAAATAAAAAGAATCAACAGTCAACAGAAAAACAAACTGAAGTATAAGGGATGCTCCTCTTGTTTAATGTTGCAGAGTCCAACAAACATGGTAAGATCCAGTGATACACAAAATACTATCATCTTCTTGAGGATAACACTCACACAGCTTTCCTTTCATTAGATCAGATGCCTGCTGTGCACATTCTCCTAAGAAGTTAACAGATAGTTTTCCAAGTTTCCAGGTTACTGTCTGCAGCCTGATCTCTTGAAAACTACATTGCCTTCTCCATCAAACCAATAGACTTCAAATCACCATTCAGCTGAAAATATACAAAGATTCACATATGCAAGAGAATAAATGACCAGATGACCAAATCTTGCTTGTATGCCTTGCTAATTACCCCATAAAACAGATAAAGTGAAATCATATGGCTGACAAGAGCAAAAATGTGCAAATTCTAAAGGTTTTTTACTAATGAAAGTGGGTACATCTTCTGACAGTCACTGATCCCCCAGCATTGCCCATGTGTGTTCACAGATCACTGTCCTATTGCAGTTTACACACTCGGTATTTAGGATAGACTCTTGTGGTTAAACCTGGCAGGTCACTCAGACTCTCATTCACTCTCCCTCCCAGCAGGATGGGGGAAAGAACTGGGGGGAAAAAAGAGTGAAATATGTGGGTTGAGATAAAAACAGTTTAACAGGACAGGAACTGAAGTAATAATAATAGCAGCAGCAGTAGTAGTAGTAAAAATAACAATGGAATATACAAAACAAGTGATGGACAGTGCAATTGCTGACTGATGCCCAGCCAGATCCCTGGCCATTTTGTCCCCAAGTTTTTACACTGAGCACAACTCCAAATGGTGTGTGATACCACTTTGGTCAGGTGGGGTCAGCTGTCCCAGCCGTGTCCCCTTCCAGCCTCTTGTGCACTCCTAGCCTCCTCACTAGTGGCTGGGGTAAAAAGTAGAAAAGACCTTGGTGCTGTGTAAATACTGCTCAATAACAACTAAAACATCAGTATGTTATCAACATTATTCTCCTACCAAATACCAAACACAGAACTGTAGGAACTACTAGGAAGAAAATTAACTCTATCTCAGCTGAAACCAGGACACTCTGAAAGCATTTTCAGAAAGTTATCTAGCTGAAAATAATTCCCATGTAGTAGAAAACATTAAATACTCTGAATTCAGAATATTAAAGTTGACAAGAACAGCCTCACGGGGTTTTATTCTTACTCTGTGTCATCACTGTTGTTTCCTTTGAAGACTACCTTCCTAAAAAAAAAAAGTATTTAAACCAGGTTGTTTATATCCCTCTAGAGGCTAGACCAGCTCTTTAGCACTATGGAGTGAATAAAAACATTCAATCACCAAATGAGATACACATTACTGGTTGTGTAGGAGAAATAATGTTATCTAAAAAAATATTCATGTAGAACTAAGTTTATTTTTTCACTGTTCTGATAGAATAAGACAATTTATACTAAGAAAGGATTATTGGAAGAGGGAGATTTTTAAAAAGTAAATGAAGGAATGTCTTGGGAACAAGGATGGAAAACATCACTCAGATTTTCAGAATAGCAAAATGTACAACCAATGTAAGTTAACATCTATTCTTCTACTCCCAACAATGGTTGAGACCTCTCTGCAGCCAATTGTGCAACACAACCTTTCCCCAGCTGGTGAAAGATCCTGTTTCTTCATTCCTGAAGTCCAAGAAACTTAAATGTGCTTGCCTTTCCCTCTTTCCTCCTTGATATGTCACAAGCTGGCTGCTTTGCATTTAGGGCTAATAGGTCATATGCAACAAATGAAGTCTCTCCACAATAGTTTCACCGTCAATACAAGACACCAGCGAGCTTTCTTTCTTCTACTTGAAACTGAGTTGGTGTTGCTAGCATAAATATTTACTTTATATCCATAAACACACGTACACCTTCCCACACACACCCTTGTGACCATTATGTAGCTACGTAGCTCATATTACCCATCTACAAATAAAGAATTTTTTCAAGTTGAAACTTGAAATGTCTATTAGCAGCTGTAGGAAACCAATGACCTGAAACAGCAGCTGGGACTGAAGCTACCTAGAAAACAGCCATACCCTCAGTTAATATCTTGCTTTGCATAATTTACAGATGATGAACAGTCTTGGGTTTGCTTCATCAATATGGGAACGGCACTTTCCACATTTAGGCAGACAACGCCCCTTGTTCTCCTGGTGCCCTGCACATCCCTCCCTGCCTCAGCTCAGCAGGTGCCTCCTCTCCAAGCCTCACACCCCCGAGTTGCTGGGAAGGTAATCCTGGGGGTTTCATTAGTGCTGCTGCAGGATTAAGCACTGAAGACTCAAGACAGCCACTAAACATCAACTGAGTTAACATAGGAGTCAGGTAGCAAATGTAAGTTACAAATAATAACATTCAGTTTGTGTTTCACAGCAATCATCACATGCATTAAAGACAAGTAATAGAGGAAACAGTTTTAATATCTCTTTCTGTGTGTTCCATATTAAAAAGCTTTCAAAATCTCTTGCAATTACTGCTCTACCCTGTGATCTGAAATACAAACCAAACTCAGGCAAGGCTAAGCACATTTTGAATTAAGTTTAAAGTCTACATCAAATACGTCTCTAGAGTTGTTTAGGTGATAACAGATTATAATCTTTTTTTAATCATGATATTGTTTTTAATTCCACTTGATTAACATCAGACAGGAAAAGCAGCTCAGCACCTTTCTTAGAAGAGCTCTGCCACCACCTGGCATAAGGCAGGTGGGGATTACAAACAGTATGAACCAGAGTTCAAGATGCCCCTAAAATAACATGAAAGCAGAGCTGGATCTCAAAATCACTTCAGATTTTTGGCCGTCCTTCTGATTTCCTATCTGATGCAAAAGTAGAACTTTGTCTCCATGCTTGGCTACACAAAATTAAATTACTTCAAAATTTTAGGGAGCTAGAAAATAAGAAGACATTACAGTTCATAGTCAGTTTTTCAAATAAAAAAAAAAAGGCATGGGTAGAGGAAGCGGGAAGAGTCACAATCCAGTGAATTTAAGTCCTTAACTGGAAGTTTATCTCTGAGATGTATACATGTAGGCAACTAGCTTAGAAAACTTTATAGGTGATCTCAACATGCATTTGTGAGCAAGGTCAGATATCTCTCATTGCTTCCTAAACTCCTAGATACTGAATTGCCAAATAAGAATGTACAGGCTACAACAGAAATTCATTCAAGTTAACATATGAAGCAGACATATTTGAAGGAATCAACTGGTTATGAAGCTTATACACAGAGTCAGTGATATAATTATTTTTGTGACTATTAATGTAAAATTCCCAGGCTTCATTTGAAGGCCTTATCTTAAATACCCTGCTGCAGAAGGACTTCTATTTGTATCCTGGAAGAAAAGAGTTAGTTTGGTAAGCTTGGACAGATATAATTCAGGATGAGATCAGGCTAAATATATTTAATATTGGTTTAAAAAACATCTACAATCAAATCCTGATTTGCATCAGTCTTCACTAATTGGCTCACATGAAGCCAGACTCCTCTGCACAGTATAAGCAACTGTCCTTAACTGTCAAATTTATTATGCTTTCCATTTAAAAAAAATTGACCCCAGCCCAAGCAGTGACCCTTCACTGTTTTGTTACTAGTTGCAGAAGGGTAAAAGCTGAAGAGCTGCAAGAAAAGCAGGGTCTGGCCACTGCACTGGCTTGTGGTTTTAATTTTATTCCACAGCCTATACTCCCTCCTTCTACCCAAGGTCTCTCATTCTTTCCCTCCACTACAGACTTCACACCTTCCTGGTTTGGCTGATTCTTGACTATTCAGGGTTTCTCCTTTTTTGTACTAAGACCTCCAGAGCTAGAAATTAATTATCAACCCTTTGTCTCTGTGACATGAGGTATTTCTATGTATGCATTCATGTACGTCTGTATGACACTGTAGGATCAAGGATGATCTCTGCCTCCCCCTTCTAAGCACAAAAGTAATCAATGCAAATACTTTAATAGTAATGTCATAGCCATTCATCATTCCTGATCTTAAAACTTAAGATCTCTGCTTTGAAGTGAGGACAGGTTAAATGACAGTACCAGCCCCCTCTATAATTGTGTCCTTTTTATGGCAAGTTTTCTGCTATACAACAGCTGGTTTTATTACTATTAATGCCGCACGTTGACTACAAAAAATCTGACCTGAATGGGATAAAACCAAACCAGCTGTTTCATCCCCTTTCATCTACCCACATCTCAAAGGGGGCTTTGTGCACCATCGGTTTTCCACCGAAGAGCTGAAAAAAATCACGTGTCACAACAGGGGCCCGACGTATGTGGGTCATCTAATAACGGGCAACCCAGGGCCCCGCGACGGAAATCTCTGCCCAGCCGGTTCTCCCCCGCTTAATCTCACCACGATGAATTGGCACAGAGGAAAACAACGAGCGCTCGCTCGCTCCACTTAATTTCTACAGTGAATAAATAAAGAAACGAGATAGTCAGCGCGCTCAGTCGTAGAATCCGCCCTGAAAGTCCAGATGAGCAGCAGGGCTGGAGGAGAAAGGGTTTTAGTCCCCGGAATTAGAAAAGCAGAACCCAAACACTAACTTAGATCCATTATGCTGTTTCTGCAGAGAATATAGAAATAAGTCTCTTTTTCTGCCGCAGCAAATGACTTCTCCCAGCCCTCTCCCTGACAGCCTCCTTAGTTACCCTGGTTTTGCATACCACACTTTTGTCACCAAAGGAGATACAACAGTACTGCCCACCAACTCAAGATGACAAAAGCTCAAACCCAGAACATTTTAATTACAGATCTCTTTTAATTTCAGTTGCAAAGAATAATAATTAGAGAGCGAAAGAAGCCCACACAAAACTGAAAAAGATCCCACAGCCACTCCATGGACTTCAAGGTTCACCCATAACTCCCCTTTAATGATCCCAGATAAAGCCTGGAACTAGAACAGTTTTACAGAAAGATGCTAAATACAAACTTAACTCACTATGGTAATGCAATGGGTAATTAGTGCAGGTTTGACTTGAGATGACACTGCTAGTACCAGAAGACTGACTACACATAAAAAGTACATTTAAGGTAATATTTAGCCACGGCTCCAACATGACAGAGTCTTTTCAGGCTTCTCCCCAAACACCAGTAATTACATTTTAACAAAAAAACATTCAATACATCACTTTATGTAGCCTGGAGAAAATGAATCATTCAAATAGATATTTATTTCCAACAGACATAAGTATTAAAATAGTATTCAAAGACCATGCATGAGCAGCACTACACAGATTGCTGTGTTTCCTGTATTTTAAATTGTCGGTGTAACAATTAACAGTAGGGTACCTCATAAGTCCTTTAGTGAGCTAAGGAATCAGTCAGGTTTATAATGAAGCACAGCTGTTAACTGAACATATGCAGTGTACCAACAGTGGCACCTTGCATGGAGGTCAACCCTGACTTCCAGCAGTCAGGACTCACTGAGACCAACAGCCTGGGTGCCAAACCCATACCAGTTCCAGTAGGACTGGTGAGATTTCAGTGGCCTTTGGTCAGCAGGAGCCTCTAAACCATGTGCATGCAACACAGCCCAGCAGAAATGGGGTATCTTTAATCTGGAAGCACCGTGGCACAGAGTCAGTATCCCACGAAACTAGGACGGAGTGAAGAGCCTGGAGGGAAATGGTGGAATAGAGAGGCACAAACACCCAGAAGAAGGCAAATAATTAGCCTCAAGAGCAAAGCTCAAATCAAAATCCTCTCTGCTTTTCAGCCCAAGACACACATCATTAGGGAACTGTGCCAGTGTGCATCACAGCACTTCCCCTTGCACTTTGTCTAGTGAACAATATTGCCCTAAAACTTCGATTGTACTGCTCTAAGCCTCCATGTCAGGGCTGCTCTGAGCTTTATTCAGATCACAGGGCAGGATTTTTCTCTCTCCTCTTCACACCAAAATGCCACAGTGAAAAAGCTTTCCTCAGAGTAACAGCCAGATGCGCTCATATGTAAATGAAGAAAATTGCATTCACACCACTGAACCCAAGGAAGAACCACACATCTTTGTTAATTAGCATTAATTACATAAAATGTGATTTTGGTTGCAAAACAGCTTCCTACAACTGGCCTTAAGCTAACAGGGCAATGCAGAATTTCAAGATGCTGGAGATCTCTGCATTCCAGGGCTGAAGCCATCAGGAAGCCTGAGCACACTCCAGGTGACATTGGCACCAAGGGTGTCCTTAAAGTGACCAAGGTGAAGCACAACAGTATTCAGACTCCTAAAATATTTACTATGCAAGTTATTCTACAGTTTTATCAGCTGCAGCACTTCTACACAGACTCTTACCTCAAGCTGAGTGTTAATGGTTCAAACAATAATTACAAAAAATAACTAATTTGAAGAAATGGCATAATAAATATTATGAACAACTTCTTTGGGATACTTCTAATACACTGCAAAGATTAATCTCCAAGTAGAGAAAAAACAAAGCAAAGCAAAACATTTGCACAGCCCCACTGGAGAAATTCCTCTGCAGTAACCATTCTTTGCAGAATCAAGGATTTAGTGTAACAACCTGTGATGTTCTATTAAAGCCTTGGAGACAGAAGCTCTATAAAATACATGTTGAGATAAAAATTTCTATCCTGTAGACAAAAAAGAATAAAAACTACTTGTGAGCAACAGATTTTAATCTGAACTAGCCACAAACTTGCATCTGACACCAAAACCCTCTAATGTTTAGTATCATGTAGGCAATGAAGGTGCATGATAAACTGTAGTCATATCAGATACAGAATTAGAAACAAAAATACTTAAAAGTATCATGGAGAGCCACTAAGGTTTTGATGATAGATATAGAGATAACAGTAAACAATTTCCAACTTGGCAGAACAACTCAAATCAATCTGTTATGGAGATGAAACATCTGGAACCTTATTTGCACATACCTGTATTGCCACATAACAAAAATAAACCCAGAGATACAAATTTCAAACATCCTATGCTTTCACTAGCTATTTCTACCTTACGTGCTCTGTAATATGTGAAAGCATCAAGGATAAAATACACAGTCCCTCCTCTGAAGGAGGGACTCCATTCAAAAGTTCCATTTTCATAGGTCTAATACAGAGTTAAAGGGGTACACAAGCCAACCAGCTACATCCTTGCACATTTCCCTTCCTAACTGTCTCAAATCCAAGCTAAAGACATAGGAAACAGGGTTTAAGGATCAAGGCAGGCTCCAGCTTCTGCTGCAAACAGGTGGACAGAGGCAATGTGTGAACCCTTGACCAGTCCCAAAGGTGCCCTCTGACATGGTGCAGTTCCTTCTACAAACCTCCACGCAAATGCAGTGAGTGTGGGGGAATGTGAGTCCTGGTATATCTGCCAGCTCATGCCCACCTTGGCTACTGCTGGCCATCCACACTAGAGCTGTACACCCACTGCAGTCAGGCCAGAAGTGTTGGGAGCCAGGTCCCCTCCCAGAGCCACCTGCTGCCCCAGGTGCTTGTTGTGGCACAGGTGAGTCACCTTTGACAGGCACCTACTTCCCTTCGGTGACTATAAATAGAGCCAGCACAACCGGTCCAGAGGCATCTCAAAGTTGGGCATCTGAGTAAAGGTAGATGAATCCTACTCTTCACCTCTGAGTCATGGTTCCTCCCTGATTTTTCACCTGAGGCTGCACAACTGTGTAACACCCACAGGCAGGACTTAAAATACATCCTGGCCAAGAGCGATCTGTAAAACAGGAGGATACAAAATCTGACAGTTTTATCATAAATAGCCCTTAGGCCTTCTAAAAAGAAACCATGCAGGGAAAACAATCACTGCTAGATAACCGTATGTTTTAATGGGAGTGCAGATCTCTGAAAATTAACTTCGCAATGGCATTGTAGGGATATGTTTATTGCTCCTCAGCGATAAAAATAAAACTATCATTTAATCTGACTTCCAGGGCCGAAACCTCCGCCAAAGCTGCAATCTCCCTGCTTTACACAGCACCATCAGCCCCACTGCTAATGCCACATTAGCACTGCCATCCTGAGAAGGAAAAGTCATACTGAAAATTGCTTTGGTGCTCAAAATAAGTAAACAATACTAGAAGCTGCAGACAGAAAGCATTTCTGTTGTCATAATTTTACGCTGTCATTTTAACAGGCTATAAATAGGTTTAAAAATATTTACTGAAGGCCAAATTCTGCAGAGTTGAATTTACCCAGTGGCGTTATGTAAGGAAGGGCTGCAGAAATGCACTAAATGGGGCTGGTATTACAGCTCTAGAAATAATATATTCAGTTTTCATGCATTCCACTTTTTTTCTTCATTTCTTAAACTGATACATTTGCAGTGATGTTTTTCTCTTCAAACAGTATCCACAGATCTCTAGTATCTGATGATGATGGGTTGGAATGAAAACTGGCATTTGGGGCCCCTTTACGCCAGTCTTCCCTCCCTCGCCCAAAAAAAGTCCTGCTATAAACGCAACCAAAAATTACAGAGGGGAAGAGTTAACTGAAGTAAGTCTTCAAAGATAATGAATTAAAATCTCTCCTTAAAAAACCTATATCATTGTCATTTAATTTCACTGGAAAGATTTACAGTACTTGAAATATTTTGGCAAGTATAATGGATTAGTGAACCACCGACACGAGATGGAGACGATTTGGGTCAGGCGTTTCTGCCAGCTGCCTGCTCTCCTGCCTGCCTGCCTGGGGTCCCACACACCCAGCTTCCCAGGCTGCTAAAAGGAACTCTTGAAGAAGGCACAGTTAAGTCAGTAGCACTGACAACGAAAGAGCAGGCCTACAACCAAGAGTACTGCAAATTTTTTACTATAATAGCAATGATAATAGCAAAATATATCTAAAGAGAGTAGAAAGCAAGTTAGCAATAGTAACTCTGTGGTACAAGTAATTTTTCTCAGAGGATAGGGAAATTTTTCTCACCCAGTTTCCCACCAGTACAAAAGACATATTGAATGGTACATGTGGAAGCAGTCTCCAAAGCCACAGGAAGATGGAAACAAGAACCCTCACCATTAACTTTCCCCTTTACTTCTTGTATCTCCATGAAGTGAGGGACCAGGGCAAGCAGTCAGGCAAGAGCTCACAACAGGATCCAAGATCTTGCTCCTGAGAGCTCTGTAGGGATCCACAGGGTTTGCTGGCCACATCCCCCTTCCCCTGCAAAGCCATGGATGTTACCAACAAAGGAGGAGGATGCTCCAAGTCTCAGCTCTACAAGTAGTTCTAATTCTCTCCCCAGAGAATCTCATTTAATCCTCAGCAGTGTTGTTAAACCACCATGATTTTCTTGCTTACAAGACAGAACTCCCAGGCTGCTCTCCATGACCTACCCTAAATGGTGACATGGATGCCCAAACCCTTCTGGTTTGTGCCTTTAGGCAGAACAGCGTTTGAGAGGGATCAAACACCCACCCTTCCCTCAGCACTAGCAACAGCAAATGAAATGCTGCCATGGAAAGACCATTCTTGAGACAACCTAGATTTTGGGTTTTCCTTTAACAGATGAACATGTAGCCTTTAGTATGGTGTTTGAACTAGTGGTATATCATGGTCAGATGATACCAAGGAATATAATAAAAACCAGAAAGTATTTCTAAATTACCATTTCACACAACAGCCTATTGAGAGAGGATATGAAGTCTGACTCACTGTAATCTTCATATATTTAATGGATTTTTCCACACTCCAGTTGGGCTCCATACCAACAGGAAGAAGGTTATTTTCCTCAGTGAAGATCATTAACAATTCATATGCAGCAGTTTCTGCCATATGTGGCTCGTCAGCTGACTGCCTTGATCTGTTAACCAGTCTGGTGGTGGGGTTCTTCTAGCTTAAATGAGGAGCACATTATTTTAAAGTTTTAACAATATTACAGAAAATGATACAAAATTAATTTGCTGTGAAAGAAATGTTGCTTTTATTCAGTAACAGTTGTTGAATCATCCTCTACCTAAATGTGTTGCTCACTTTTTTCTTGTTCTCCTGTATGCTTGCGGGGGAAGAAAGAGATGTAGGAGGACATTTGCACCACATAAAAAGCTTCTGAAGTTTCCAACTGGTACCATAAACTGACAAAACCTTGTTTCAGTTGGTCAGAAAACAAGACAAGGGAAAAAAGCGGGAAAATTTGTAATAAAAAAACATTTTTCTCACTTCTGATTACTGCTTAGTTCGCTGAGAAAGGGGTGAAAAGGTCTCTTTCCATCATCACAGAAAAAGCAGATTTCAATGCAGTTTTCTACAAATCTCAGCACAATCTCTACTGCACTTCCTCCCTGCACTGAATCACCATTTTGCAAATAACCAATTTTTGGTTAAACGTGAGCAGTTAGAGGAAGCACAGCAAAAGAGAAAATCATGTTTTTATATCAGCCTCATGCAAAGTTATACTTACTGAAATCCACAAAATTATTATTGTTCTGGAATGAGAAAAAAAAAAGTGTGTGATATATGTCTCCAAGCTACTCACATTCTGTGCTCAGTCACAGAAGATACTGCCACTGGTACACAAGACTGCGGTCAACAGTCCATCAAATTTGTAAATTATTGACACTTCCCATACTCCACAGTCAAGCACATTCTAAGGTATCTGCTGCAATCTGGCCTTTTACTTGATTCAGTACTGACTTCATCTCTTTTCATAATACCATATTTCATAAATTACTGTATTTCAACATGTATTTCTAATCATCTCAGAGTCCCAGAGCCATCTATATGTATCACACAAGCAAAATTGACTTTGCCAAGGAAATAAAAACCTCTGCCAAGAAAGCACCAAGAGCAACCAATGCATCCATGCAATCGAATGGCTTCAGCCAGAAAAGATCAGTTTCCAGAAAAAGTGACGGATTAAATATGACCTTCAGTTATTATGTCTACTCTCCAGATTCCTAATCCTACTTTGTGAAACCTGCACCTCCTTCAGAAGGAAGGTAAATTGAATTATTCCAAACCCAGAATTTAATAGTTTCTGCACTGAAAGGAAAACACAAGGGTTCCTAAGCTGTATAAAGATACTGCCAAAAAACAAGTAAAGGAATTTTGGACGTTTTCCTACGACATTTGAACAGGCAGAAATACAAATTTTACAAACACAGCAAAGGGTCATAAAGAACCATTCCAGTTGTGTTTGTTTTGAGAAGAAAATTGTTTTAAAATAAAACTTATTCGTGCACTCAGAACAAGAAAGATGGGAAAAGGTCTAGCATAGGCGACTCCAGAGTTCTGCTCCTCACCTCTCATGTAGTTTGGGGCAAACTGTTAATCTGCAGCACAACCAATACCCGTCGCTCTTCATCTGCCTATGGGGATTTCAAACACCGCTACAAGGCTGAAATATAATAGATAGCATTTTTAGTCCAATGCTGCTTCAGCATAGTCAAACCTGAGTTTAAGATTTTAATTTTTCATTAGGATTCTTCATGCCATATTCAAGGGATTGGTCCAGAGATTAGCAAGCAGTATTTTTTCTGCCATAGACACCAGAAGAGATTTGGGCATACCGATTATTTCTGTGTTGTTGTTCTAACCCTCCATTGGCATAGACAGCCAAATTAACTGCCTGCATTTTTCAGGAGTAGCTCTTAGATGGCACCAACAATAACCTTGCTGTATTACCAAATATCTAGCTTCAAAATAAAAAAAATAAATTCTGACAATCCTGGGAAGCTGAATATCCTTATATCTAGACTTATAGGAATTTGGTTTATGCTACAGTAATAACATGGCATATTGTTAGCAAGATGAAATCATCTTAGTGGTCACAAGAGAAGAAGTGAAATCAAGTTAAGATTCTTCCTCTGAAAGGAAAAGATGACTTGACAGAGACAGCAATCAAGAGTTATTTTCTAAATGGATTCACTGATGCTTCCAAAGGCATCAAAAAGGCTTAAGCTATTTAAAATACTGTTTCATATATAAGTCCTTTTCAATTTAATTTGTAATTAAAGTGGATGTTACGATATACACATAACATACAAGAAAATATCTTCTGGCCTTATTTTTGGAAAATTTCAAACCTATTCCTCTTTCCTAATAAGACAAATGAAAGCAAGATTTCTGTTCCAATAAAACAGCACTGAGATTTATTTTCAGTTCGACTGAATATTCAGGTAACACCAAAGAAATTATTTCAATGCGATTGAAGAAAGAAAATTAGCTAAGAACTGCAGCCACCTTCTACAATGGTTCAAGATTTCGTGTCCTTTCTGACAGATTGATGCTGATACACTTTGAACCCATTTAGAATTAAGTCTTCTTTTGCCCCTATACAGCTGAGTAGCTTCAGCTTCTGAGCTGGAATGAGCAGCAGGCAAAGGCAGAAGTCTATCTTGATCGTGCAAACAAAAGCATGTTTAAGTAAGATATGATCAGTACTATAAAAATGGGGAAATGTGAGCTTGAGGAGGCAATATTTTTACAAGTAACCAACCTCCAGAAGGGAAATGCCATCCTGAGGTCTCATATTAGACAAAGAGCCCGATAAAAAAACGATGCTTAAGAGCTGCCTAAAATTACAAAGCTTTATGCGATATTGTTGCAGCATTTGTAAGATCTGATTCACTGATTCCAAGTGAAACCCCCTTCTGCTTCAACTCACCAGCTGAAAACATATCCCCATGACAACCCAGGAGCTGAGGAGGAGAGCACAACACCCAACCTACTGCCAAGCAATGCCAGAGCCCTCCTCCAAAGTGGGAATGCACCAACACACACGAGCATGTTTCACTGCTGTGGGGCCTGGACATGTGTGTGTCACTCTGGATTAGAAAATAAAAATGAGAATGGCATTAGGTGCAGGCCAACAACCTTAACACTCAGCTAACTTCTCAAGTTCAACAGTGACAATGCCATTTCTGCAATCTAATATATTATTTGTGTGTATAGGCTGGGAAAAGGAGATTATTTAGCTATGTCTGTCTCCTGCTTCAGCAGAATCAGTGACCAAAACTTGCAGTATGAGACCATTACATCTCAGACCAGGGAAGCTGGTTTTCTTCCTTGACAATATACAAAAGAAGTCTGCTAATGGTTATAAGGCTTGAGTTGAACAAAACAATAGTTCTACAACTGCATTTGTCCAGATCAACACTGCAGACAGATTATATTAATTTCACCACTAAAAACAAAATAATTAGCTACATTTATCACAAATGACATCAAGCACTGTGCATCTCAGCAGTTGTACTGCTCGTTCAATTATTCTGCCTCTGTCTGTTACATAAGCTCTACTTTGCAGCTCCAGGTGATACAGGGAAAAAACAAATTCACATCACTTTTGTAGTCTACATTTTAGTACAGAGACAGAGAAAAGTATGTTGGGAAAAATCAGGAGAATCTCCTGCTATACTCTTTTGCAGTAGTTCCACTTCAGTAATTTCATAAGCATAGTCTCATGATCCACTTTGGGCAATAGGTTTGGCAACCAGAGTTACCCAAGCATTGAAATGATTCCTGGCTAAAATAAAACATGATTGTAAGAAGCTCAGGGTAGCTGGTACTTGTGTGCGCTATTTCACCCTCACCAAATAAGATAATTAACTCACATGGTGAAATCCCAGCTGAAATGAAACCAAGAGCAATACCTCCTTACCTTGAGGCCATGGTGACCTTTAGTTCTCCTAAAGAGACCCTAAAAATCCTGTTAAAACAGAGTCCCTCTATTACAAACTTATGGTGAGTACATACAACTTGCCACATTTTTTCATGGCCATCGTTTCCAGAAATTGGTTCTGGAAAACAAATCCTACCAATGTAGTCTTCAGGGGCTGGCAGGCTCACAGTTCAACTCTTCCCAGAAAGCATAAAATCACAATCAACAGAGTTCAGCTGGCATTTAGTGTCAGCTATGCAGAAACAAAGCTGTTGGTCAAGTATTGCATAGCTATCACTACTTAGCTCTTAAAAAATTTCCCACGTTTAAAACTAAAATACAAGACTGAAACTTGGTATTATCTAACTTGGCATTTTTTAATCATCTCACCTGGTAATTTATTCTTGTTTGTGTGCATCACAGTTCCTATTATTTCTTAATTTGGTAAGTAAGCATTCATAAATTCATAACCAATTATACAGTGGAATCAATTGCAACAACAGTTCTCACTGGGAAATCAGGCTCTAACTCTTCGACATCTTCCATATCCCTTATTCCTTCCTCGTCCATATGCATATTCATCACCTGTTACACAAGCCAGAGCCACCTGCAAGAGGCTGACAAAGCTGGTTACTGCAATTTTAGAGTGACACTGCTATGGATGTGCTCTTCAGAGACGTTTTAGGACAAACCAGCTCAGAAGTTAACAGGCCCCTCAAGGCACCTCCCAGCAAACAGCACTTGAATGGCACCCACAGCACACCTTACCACCTTCTGGGAGCTTCCTCAGCTCCAGGCCATGGCTGGGACCTGACATCCACGCCCAGGGAGAGCCCACGCACTACCTGCACCCAGCAGCCTGCAAATCCCATCTGTCTCTTTGACAAGCGATTTCACATTCTTTCTAGGAAGGATTTTAGGACAACTGCCAAAGCACACTTCTTGCATTGTTTCTGTCTCATGCTGTCAACCACAAGGACACATGTGATGGCTGGATATGGGGACCTACCACAGAGCAAATACAAGTACCTTGGATTTTCCAGTGGACATGCAACCAGTGCAGGACACACAGGCAAAAACAGGCCAAGAAGCCACGCAGGGAGCCAGTACTGCTCCTCCCAAAAGTGAGGAGTCGGTGCCGCCACCTCACACTGTGTATTTGTCCCGCCCTGCTGAGTGCCACAGCCTGCACAGGCTGTTTGGAATGCTGCACCAAGTGCATTCTGGGGTGAAAGTCTAATTTTTCAAGGCAGATTAGACACACAGGGACTCACATTAATTACAGGTTCTGCGCACTAATCCATGAAGACAGGTGCAGAAACCACAAGTTTGCTGCTGCTTCGAGAGTTTTGCAATGGCAAGCCAGAATCAGTGCATATCCTGTCCCAGGGATACAAGCCCCTCTCTGCCTAAACAACAAGAGTGAAGCAGCACAAAATAACAAACTTTCACACGTGAGTGCTGCTTAGAACTTTGAGATAAATGTCGCTGGCTATGTTACCAACAAAATCCTCTTCTGGTCTTCTTCAGACTTTGCATTTACTTCATATATTCATTTTATCAAAGAAATGAGAGGTCTACCATTGAAATAACCAGTCTAAACACACCAGTTTTTTAGAAAAAGTTTCTACTAGCTCCTTTTAAAGAGTCATGACAAGCTAAAACAGCATTCCTACTAATGAGCTGCATTAGTGTGCTGCAAGAAAAGTACCTTTGAACATCAACAACAAAGATGTTCTTCATAAGAGGCTGTTCACCACTACATTCTATCAAATAAAGTTTGGAGAAACTGTCTGAAAAGCTTACTGGGTTCTCCATTCCCCTCATCTGCACCTGTACTGAGGCTCTGGGGAAAATCTGAGAAGACCTTGTCACAGCTTTCCTGCTTTTACTGAGACCAAAAGACCCAACTGTAAGTCCCTTGTTCCACCTGAGTAAACACAACTCCCTCTGAAGCCAAAAAGGCTAATTCGGATCATTAGGCAAAGGCATTGTTATTGAAGATGTTTCTCTCCTCCAGCAGCTGAGCTCATTGCCATGTCCTCAGCCTTTGCCAGCTCAGAAAATACCACCAGATTCAGGTCTCCAACTGACTGCCCAGGCAAACACACAACACAGTCTCTGTTCTGAAGACAGGCACGTATGAAGGTCCCATGCACCTCCTGCATCCACTCCTGCAGCTGAAACACATCCAGGATGGAGGACAACAGGTTATCTCCAAGAAAAGCTACATTGCTAAGGTTGAATAATGCCTATATTTACACTGTGACAAAGCAATAACTGCCAAACTCACCAATATATCTCCATAATAAATCTCCCTATTCCTCCATCATAACAGGTTCATGAGTCCTAAACATGTACATTCTAGGATCCTAACTTATAACCAAATCCTAAGTTATAACCAAATGGGATCTAAATTTTCATCACCAAACCTTTATGGATCATATTTACCAACTGCTAGACACTTGAATGAATTCCCACAGGTAGTCAAAGGGGCAAAACCAGGTACTAGTGGAAATACACATTTCACAATAACTGAATCTCTTTTCTTTTCCTCCTGCCCAACAGACAAGATTGTGGAAGTACTTTCAAAACAGGATCAGCACCAAATCTAAAATAAAAGATTTTGACCACTAAAAGCTGTAGACTGGCACTTTGTAACTTCCCATACACCCTTCCCTCAACCAGTTCCTTAAAATGTTTTCAATTATGTAAATAATTTACATAATTAAGTTAAATTAAGTACAGGTTTTTTCAACTGGTCAGAATTAGTATTAACTTGGAAAAGTCTGCTGTCACAATGATTTCATTTCTGTACTCTAAATAAAGGCATCCCCTAAGCCTCTCCAGTTTCAAGAGCTTAGTTTGATTCATCTAGGGCAAATCTAGGGCAAAATTAGAGTAGGTTGGAACCTAAAAGGCATTTTGAACCTAGGATTTTTACTAGTATTTCAACAGCATGGTTGGAAAGTGCAAACATACCAGACAAATAAAAGCTCAAGTCCAAAAATCTAAACTGTATACAACCACTACAACTCAGGCATAAACAATCCATTGTGCTACAGCATCTCTGATTGCAACCTTTTCTTTGCAGGGAATTATGTAACATTTCTCCATCCAAAATGTATTATTCTACTCCTTTTCCACCTGACCATGCTCAGCCCACTGTGGCTACAGAGTTTACACAAACCTCACAAGTGCTCATAAAGTACCAATTATAATCCTGTCTTTTTTATTTCCCCTGTTCCAGTACTTCCAATTTTTAGGAGACGGGCCAGAAGCTCTTCAAAAGGATCTAGTTACTTTACAACAAGTCAGGAAGAGACACAGATGGCCTTCAGTGATTTCTTGTGTTCAAGGGATGCCAGCTCAGAGAACAATTGTGAATGGTTGAAAGACTGACTTAAAAACATCTTGACAAACAAATACACCAATAACCCTTAAATGATTTTGTTTGCCAACAATTAATTGCATTTAGCTTTCCAAAGCTGAAATGCCAAAGATGCAAATGTTCATTAAAACCTAAAGGCACTATAATCAATACAAGATGCAACACTAGTTAAATTAGCATAGTCTAGAGCTCAAAAGGACAAAAACATTTACAAATCTGCATTTTTGTTTAAATTGTATTGCATGTTAAATTCCGCTGCTTACAAGCCAAACACTGCGTGCCTCATTGATACTAAATTGTCCCAATAAACTGAATAAAAATATTTCCGTAATAAAAATAATTTAGCTCTGTGTTAACAGATAACTTCATCCAGGGAACTTTTTTTTTTAGTTTAAATATCACATGAAAATGTAAATTAAGCAGTGGGCTGGTGCCTGCCATGCAGCTGAAATGAAGACAACCAAAGCAGATTTAATTTCGAATGCCAAGAAACCAGGACGCCTTCTGTAGGTTTGAGAAAATACAATACCAAAGTACCACTATGACTTACCCAGTAAGTAACTGGTACTTCAGGACAGTGTGGGCAGTGAAGATGCTACAGCAGTGTTGAGGAACATCCTTACAGGCACCTATAGGGACACTTAACTCAGTGCCTAAAGTTTCACACATTTCTGGGCCACATGCAGAACAGTCCCAGTGCAGGCCTTACAAGATGCAGGACAGTTGTACTCAGGTGAGGACAAGGATGGTCTCTCAGACCAGCAAACAAGTACATAAATACCTTGTAAGAAACTTCCGTTCCTACAACGACAAAATACAACCCCACAAGATGAAAGGGTTGTGAAATGAACTTCAGCTGCACTGAAGCAAATATCAGTAACCCTTTTAACACCAGTTAAAAGGTCGAAGACCTTTGGGTGTGGGACTAGAATGGGCATCAGACTGAAGCCCCACTGGGATGAGAGGAAGGGTCCCCCAGATGTCCCTCTTGCTGTCCCTGTCCACAGTACTGGTGCTGCCAAATCCTGCAGGGAGCACCCAACACAGCTTGCCCTGGCTGGCATCCATGGGCCTTTCCAGCTGTATGTTGACCAAAACAGCTCCCAGAAAGTTTGGAACTGGCAATGCGCTCGTTCTTTCTTTTTCTTCTCTGGACATATTAGGAATCCAGTAATAGAAGAAAATACCTGGAAATGATCCAAAATGTAGGACAGCCATGAAAAAATACTCTTATTTTCCCTTCCAATAAGCAAGTCTTCTTGTAATAGAATCAGTTCTGATGCATCCCTGCATCGTAATGGTGTCTGTGCTGCATCTATCCACAGACTATCAGTCTGGAGTTGGATAGCTGTAAAATCTGTAAAGCAGCTTTTGGAACAGAAAGGCCCCTGAAGTCTGAAGTAAAAGGACTTATTCTGATTATAACAAACGAGTCTTATTCCAACTATAACAAAGGAATCCATTCTTTCTTATGTGAAAAGTCATGTATTAAAAAAAAAAAATCCATCTCTACATTGCTGGTTATTTATATAGGACTTAAAATAACTAAAATTCACTTATCAGGTTCCTTGGATTTTTAGAATACATAAAAATTCTAGTCAGAGTTCATGTCCCATTTTTCCATTGTTTAGCAATTGAAAGAGTCACTGAGTCAATGCATCTGGAGCCTGATCAGAAACCTTGTTAAAATCAATAGTGAGATTCTCTGGTTAGGGTGTCTCACTTTTGTCACACAAATCCTTCTCATTAATCTGGTTTCTACTGCCAGACAATGGACAGAGACAGACACTCCTGTGTTACAGTTCACTTGACCTTCAGAAGTCTAAAAAAAGGATCAGGTGACTTTTGTCCAAAAAAAAAAAACTCTATACTTCTCCCTTGGTTACATATGGATCCCAGTAGGATTTGATCCGAGGTAGACACCTAAACTATCTAACATTATACAAGATGATTCACAGTTTCAGTACCTTTGGCAGAGTCTACACAAGGCCTCTGTGCAGCCATTAGCCAAAATAAACCAATATTCTCCATTCAACGGCCAGGACCCACCATTGCTGATCATCTTGCTAGCCGGTAGAATAAGAACTAAGCATACTCTTTCAGCTCTACTGCTACACAGGGGCTGAGCTATCACAACCAGCTTGGAACCATATAGTCTTTTGTTTTATGGGAGGTCTCTTTTGTGTTCTATATTCACATTTCAAAATATTATACACAAGAGAAATGCCAAAACAGAAATATTTTTTTTTTCAATACCATTTTTTTGGAAATTAAATCCTACATGCAATCCAAGCTTTAACGTGTTGAAGGGAAAAATTCTGTGTGAGTAGCAGGAATGCATGAAAATCCCAGCTTGTGACAAACCACACTGCAGTGGCTTCAGTCCTGTGATCTGGGAGACCCTACAGAATAACAGGCTGCCTTCACCAACACAGGAAAACAGGTAACCTTTAAAGTTGAGGCAACCTGCCTACATTTTGCTCAGAGACACAGGAGAAGCTGCACATTGAGGTCTCCTGGTTAGATCTGACTTCCCTAAAAAGTAACCCTTCTTTTCTTTGGTTGGTGAGTCCTACAGCTGAGTATTCTCATCTCATTCTGAAATAATCATGCAACACTGAGCAAAACCATGCAGGGTTAGAGCTGGCACACAGCACTAGTACAGCAGGCAGGAATGCACGAAGAGCAGCGGAGGGAGCAGGGGGAGTTTAGCCTGAAGAAAAAGGAGGTTCAGGGGAGACCTTACTCTCTACCACTACCTAAAAGGGGTTGTACCAGGGGAGGTCAGGCTCTTCTCCCAAGTAAAAAGTGAAAGGATGAGAGGAAATGGCTTCAAGTTGTGCCACAGAAGGCTTAGACTGGATTTTAGGAAAGATTTCTTCACCAAAATGTCGCCAAGCATTGGAACAGGCTGCCCAGGGAAGCAGTGGAGTCACTAATCCCTGGAGGTATTTAAAGGACTTGTAGATATGTCAGCTGGGGACAAGGGTTAGTGGTGGACTTGGCAGTGCAGGATTAACAGTTGGACTTGGTGATCCTAGAGGAGTTTTCAAACCTGAATAATTCCATGTTTCTATGATTCTAAGAGACATGAGACACAGAGTCAGTGAAGCAAATACAGGATATGGTGATGAACTTGGATCAAGTTTGCCACACTACTGATTAATGGGACCAACCTGAGGACAGCAGAATCCTAAACACTGGGTTCATTTCATCCTCAGTATTAATACATGTATTTCGCTTTTCTTACCAATCCTTTCTACAGAGTTACTTACCATCAGCTTTTACTGGCTTTCAAGTCTAAATGCAAAATGATTACATAATTGATACAGTTTGCTTTTGCATAGATAGTTTCATAAAAAGACCCTAGCTATTATAAGGCAGTGTTTCTGGATATATCTATATGGGAAATATTTCTCCACCAGATTACACAATTATGCTTTTGACAGCCAACAGGACAGTCAGTATACAGCATATTTACATGTACTCTTAGGAAACAGGTGAAAGGATGCAAAACAGGTTAGATAAGCTAAACAGTTCAACAAAAACCACAGGTATCATTCTCCATTTCATTCTCTCTAAATTAATAGTTGAAAGATGTTGAGCATCTGCATTTCTTATCAACAGCAGTGGAGCTGCTTTTTGAGTGCACTCAAAAGACATTTATTGCTGGTACAATAAGGAGGATATTATTTGTGTGATGACCTGGAGAGGTCTTATTCTGCAAGATGCCAAGTGCTTCCTGTGGTTTGAAAGTGACTCTTGTGTAGCCATGAGATCTATCAACACTACAACACACACACTTTCCTTACCCTGCTTTCCCCTCTGCAATATCTGCTTGCCAGGACTTTAAGACTAAAATGCAAAGTCTTTGGGGCAAAAAGTGTTTCTTTTTATATATTTGTATCATACACTGGAGTAACTAGGACTGACACTGACTGTATTAAACTTAAATGAAGACCAGCACTGCACATTTAGATGGCTCCTTCAGGAGAGATTAATTAGAATCATTCATATTATGACAGGGCTCCTTCTGTCTCACCTCAAATGTCACTGAGTGGCTCAAACCAGAGATATTATTTTATTTTTTGATTTTATCTGTTCATACCTGGGGGAGATAATAATGCATCTCGTGTACCAGCTTTCATTTCTCATGTTTATTTATATTGTAAACTCCTATGACAGCTGGTGCCTCACTTTCCATAACACTCAAGAGCAGTGGTTTCAACGATATGCAACTGTAATTAAAGGATCTACACCATTTATTATCTCCAGATCAGAAAAATGGCCAAGATGGCTCAGCAAGACTAGATCTCTTATACACCTGTGGCAGTATACTCCTAGAGAATAGATAGATAAAACCATAAAAGATGTACTAAAAAGACCAGGGGGAAGTAACGAGGATGACAATGCAGTCACCAATCAACCTGACAGACCCCTGAAGGAAACCACTGACACTGGTGGTGACAAATACTACTCTGTTTCAAATTTCCTGAGAGAGGTAAAAAGAAACCGACATTTTTTTATTTAAATTCTCAGATTGTACATAAAACTTGGGGAAATTGGAGGATTTCTTCTGTTGGCTAGGAACAAATCCATCACGGTGCACCAGGATTCGACAGCATTAAACAACAGGTCTTGCACTGGCTTGAATACATTATAAAGTAATGCTCCACTTAAGTAATGAAGTGTTGCAATACCCCTGGCAAAACACTAATCTATGCAGTGAAAGCCAGGCAAGAAGAAAAATGTGTCTTACCACATAGTAAATAAATTTCAAGTGTTTAGTAAACCTTTATAAACACAGAGATTTGAATGCCGTGACAAACATGTAACAATGAATCAGCATGAAGGAATGGCAGGTTGAGGCAGCACATCCCACCTTGGAGTGGAGGGCTCACCCTGTGCAAGGACACCAACTGCACAACATTTCACCCTTCCAGGACTGATGGTTGTGATGCAAACAGAACACCAGGAACCAAATCTCCACTGCTCTGGCAGGCCCTCGGCCTGATGCAAACAGGAGTAGATGAAACTCAAGACCACTTTCTCCTGCATGGGTATAAAGTCCTGAAACTTCCTGCCATGGGTAGGGTAGGGTAAGGTACGGTAGGGTAGGCAAGGTAAGAAAAGGCAAGGTAAGGTGAAGCAAGGCAAGGCAAGGCAAGACAAGCTTGTTGGGTGGTCCAGAGGAAGGGAGAAGGCTGCATAACTTGCATTAAAGCCTACTGCTCAGCCACCCTTAAATTTAGAAGACATCCTATTTCATGGTAAGGATGCAGTCAAACAAAGTTTGCTAAAACACAAGAAAGAGCCCCTTGTGACTACGCACATAATACAGATGGCAAAAATGGCACTGTTAACTATATATAACTGTAAAATCAGGAATTTAATTTCCCCAAAGATCAAAGAGATAAAAATTGCTCTTTACAAAACATGTTTCAGGTTCCTTTGTGTGGATCCAGACAGCTCTTATCTGTGAAAATCTGTGGCAACTCAATTACCAGTGCCACAGAGACCAGACCAGCTTCTCAGCTGTACAGTCTGGGCTAAGACCATCCTCTCGTGCCAATATGTAAGTTGACTGTCCCATCAATACTAAATGGCAAGTAACAATACAGAGAATTTGAACTACATACATTAATAACTAGTGCAGTATGCATTGCTATCCCCCAGGCACATTGGCAGCTGTATATATGAGGTTTTAGAGATAATTCTTTTGGCACGGTTGGAAGGTTAGAAAAAATACATAAAATACAGAAAAAATACAGCTGTCATCTGTCTTACATGACAATGGGGTTATTTGGACTTCTCAAATACAGTTCATATTACAATAGGTTTTCATAAAAACAAACATAAGGACAACTCCTGGGTGTGCTCAAACAAAATACAACTATAAGCAAACTGTATATTGGGGATTCTGTGAAGAACTTTTACCACCATTTATGGAATTAAGTGTTTCTTCATCTCACAACTACAATATCCATGAGAACGAGAAAGACATATCTAGGTCCTGCTACTAAAATTATCTATCAGGATAAAGCAGCTCAGATCTCAGGGTATATTTTCTGACTTGCCTTTAGCTAAGACATTCTTTCTAAGGGAAAAAAAGCTAAGGAAACCCAACTAAAGCTGCATGCTACGTTGTGAGCAGTGCTGCCTCATCTCTTCCTTCAGACATTAACCAGGGAAAGGAGCAGCCACCCAAGCCATGTCTCCATTCGGCTTGACTCAATCCCTGCAATACAAACTTTCAGGAGGAGCTCTGACCATTCTGGCCATGCTTAATTACCACTTATTTTCCACATCACTAATTAAGTTTTGCAACACTGAGTTCCTAAAAAAAGCATTGCCAAGATCAATACTTCCCAGATCTCCTTTTTTTATATTTGAGCTTTACTCAGTCAAGGTCTTTCAAGTTTTCTTTTGAAACCATTTCCCTAAGAATGCATCCAAAATGTTATTCCTAAATTTTGAATTCTTCCAAAAGTTTAACAAAATACAATAAGCCAATTCTCTTTCTTTAAACGGAGTGAAACCAAAGGAGGACAAGCTTACCTCCTGATGCACGGATTGTAAAACATTTATTTTTTGTGCAGCATAAAGTAAAAGACAGGAGATTAAAGTATAAACATTTCTGAATTAAATATATATACATATAACCAGAAACTTCATGAATATTTACAACAAAGGATTCCAAATAATTATCAAATGTCTTGTTCTAAAAATGCTGCATTTAATCTGATGTGTCCAATGGTTATAGTTTGTGTCATAAATTGTTGCAGTCAACTTAATTAAATATACAGTATTACTTGAGCAAGACGGTTTATGTTCATTCTAAAATTAAATATACTGCAGCTGTTAGTGCACTGGTTACATTTTTGAGACCATACTCCTCTTTTCAGCAAAAAACAGTAAATGCAGAAGAGCATCTTCTGCTGTTCCAGCCCTGGGAACACCAATGCCTACATTTCACTTAAGCACGGGCAGTCTCATTTTAGCCAGTGGGAATACTCGCATCTCTAAATTTAAGCAGATTCATGGCTTAGCTGTTCACATGTAATACTCAGAACATAAATCAAATCACACTAAAAAAATTCCTGGTAAATTTTTTACTTCTGCCAAACTTGGCCATCGTTGCAGCCTGAGGGTCACAACCTTGAACTTAACGCACATTAGATACCATCACTTTTAGGCTCAATAATTGTTTCAGATGCACAGAATTATTCCAGTGTGTTGCAGGGAAAAAAGGCAATGTCTTCCTTCCAAACATTCTCATTTAAACCCTTTAGTAAATGTATTCTTAAAGCTTATTACATGGACTCACTCTGTTAACAAATACAATTAGAGAAAAAAAAATAGAGGTCAGGAGCATCTAGCCAAGGAATTCAAGAAGTGTTTAAAACTGGCAAAGATGAAGCATAACAAAGCACCCCACTAGGTGCACACTACCACTTGTGACTGAAAGGACACCTCCATCTCTATCACAGATACCACAGTACTTATTAACAACAAATATGCAACATGTGTAAGGACTTACTCAAACCCTGATCCACTACCATGCAATACAAAAAAAAGCAAACAAACAAAACGAAACAAAACAAAAACCAAACAAACAAAACCCAACAACAACAACCAAACCTGACTCTTCAAAGAGCACCTAAAAGCCCCCTATTCTGGAGAACAAACAGTCCTGCAGAAAGTTACAGAACAACCAGTCCTGAAATGTTATAGAACTGTAACATTCCCTGGAAAACACTGACTGAGCAGTAGTTATAAACTGAAATAAAGTGAAAGACATTCTTTCTTCAATTGTAGACTGCCAGGGAAGCACCCCTGTTAACACATCTGGGCATCCTATTCTCCAGGTCAGTTGTATGAAACAAAATACCAGATACATATGAATCAAACTCATCTTTTACTTTCTTACCACAAAACATGGTTGATTTGTTTTTAAACAAAGTAACCTTTCAGTGCATAGTTACAGAGTAATACCTAAAACCCAGATAAGCTTTTGAGTTGGAATATATTATCACTCAATAAGAACTACACTAATCATTGTAATAAAGTCTCTATTTAAACAATTATTTTGGTATTAAAGCTGTTTTCCACAGCCTTAGTTTTAATACTATTAATCCACTGTGAAGTTCCTTTTATTAAGCAAGAACAAAACTTTTGTTCAGAAACTTCGTAATCACACAGTAAACATTTTGGTTCTAATGCTGACGCTTAAGTTCTTAACGAGAAAATCTGTTTCATTTACTTTGGATAACAAGGAGACTTTTGACAATGTTACATCGCACCTCACCAAGTATTTTGCTTTGTAGAACACAGAGATTTCAATTCTCACTGCAGCCACCTACATTTGGATAATCCCAAATAAAGGTGTCGTCCTCTCCAAATGTAAACAATGAAAGAAGGGCCACAGTTTTGATTTTGTCCTTAGAAAAGACTGCGTGGCTCTGCTGTGGTCACAGCAATGTATCACATGCAAGTCAGTGCCGAAAACCCAAAACCAAGTTTGCCCTTCAGTGTGCCAGAACCTGAGGAGCAATGTGTGAGGTCTATTTAAAATCATCACCACGGTTCTTTCTTGTTTTCCTGTCATTGATCTAAGTTACAACAGACAACATAATTTCAAAATTGTAACTAAGACCAAGAAGGAGGCAGCAATCAGAAAGCATTTTGCTGTCTGAGTTATTGACTCTTACTTTCCAACCCAACCTCACTTTAAAAAGGCGTATTCCTGAAATACTAATCAGTTCTGTCTGTAGTTATGTTATTACAAGATTACTGCAATAAGCTTTTCCACACTGAATTTTACCTTCACTGAATGAAAATTAATTACCCACACTCTAAACAGCATCCAAAATTCAGAGGTTATGAAGATTTAAATGCTGTATATAGACTCTGTTGAACTTTACTCCTTTACTCTTGCAATGCATGCCACATGCTTTGGACAATTTTAGCCACATTACCTACAGTAAATTTTTCCATTTCCAATGTGCAGCAATAAGTAATATCCAAAAGACTAAATTGTTTATGCCTTCCCTATGTTATGACCTTAAAATACAAGAGCTACTTAGTTGTATTACCTTTGGTTGTAGCTTCTAACTTCTGTCTCATGACTTCTATTGCATGATCAAATAGTAGAAGGCAGCAATATTTTTAATATAGCATATACACACAATTATTTAAATCCCAAAGCTATTGAAAAGGTCTTTATTGAGTGTGAAATGCCATTCAGAAAGAATTGGAACATAATTTTCTAGTGGGAGTGCAATATGTACAACAGTAATGAAAACCAGAAAGAACATTTGTTTTATTACAGCTGCCATTAACATTCAGGTGTTGTCACAACCTACTTCATTGTGTGTTGCAAGTAAACCAGCCCCTGAGGTCCTGTTACAGTCAGGCTTACACTGGGCAAAGCAGAGGGCTCAAAGAATTTCAGACATTAAGCAAAAGTGAGCTTGACAGACATCCAACACTTCAATAAAATCCAAGATGGAAAAGGAAGAGACATTCCTCCTTCGGAAATGTTGTGCAGAATTTGCTTGTATGTATGGACTATATTCTTAACACTTGGGGGAAAATAAATGAACTATTAAACTATGGCAACCCAGTGCTAGTTGAAAATGAGGTTAGTTCAATGTAAAAACTAGTTCGCAATAACTGTGGTTATAATTACAGAAGAGGAGGAATAGGACAGGACAGGACAGGACAGGACAGGACAGGACGGAACGGAACGGAACGGAACGGAACGGAACGGAACAGAACGGAACGGAACGGAACGGAACGGAACGGAACGGAACAGAACAGAACAGAACAGAACAGAACAGAATAGAATAGAATAGAATAGAATAGAATAGAATAGAATAGAATAGAATAGAATAGAATAGAATAGAATAGAATAGTTCATTTGGAAGGTACCTATGACAATCATCTAGGCCAACTGCAATATGCCAGTTTTTCCAGTAGACCTGGAAAGTGAAGGTATTTGGTAGATGACACATCAGACATTAAACCTTACACACCACAAAAGAAACAGCACTGTTTTCCTTTAATAACAACTCTTTTTCATCCTGATGAGTAATTTTAGTCTTCAGCAATTTGCATCCTCACTTTCAACATACCCAGTAATGTCCAATTTCACTTTCAAAAAGCAGCACAAGATGATGAACCTCAACGTAAAAGGTACTTGAAAAGGAAATCTCCAGTTGCATTCGGATCATCACCATTTCAATAAAGAAAATCCTTGCAGGGAGGAACACAGGGGTTCAAGTTCTTACATTGCACAGGAGCTTCCAGAACAGCAACCTCCAGGCTTTGGACTGCTCTGTTGTATTGACAGTATTTAATTATTAAAGCCTTATCACCTCTAATGAAAAGTGTTAATAAGGAGTAGGAAGGGAAAGGGAGAAAACTTTGAGAAAATTGTATCGTTCAGGTGTTACTGAGTGGGAAAGTGAACACTTGTGTGGCTTATGAAGTCACGGGCGGGGGGGGGTAACACAACAATAAAACTGTTACTCTTATATTCAGATGTCTACAATGCTACCAAACCCCAAATTTGTAAATCCCAAAATAGAAAGAGTCACAGATCTGCCGAATTTTGCTTTGCCAACGCAGGGAATGACATCAGTGTGACTCACAGTGCACAAGTCGAAGAGGCAGCAAGACAGCTCAGGAGGAAAGGGGGAAAGAGCAGCCCTTCAGTAACTATCCTGCTCTGCATCACAGAATCAGTTACAAGTTTATGTTCCTGAGCTTTCATTTTCAAATGAAGAGGACATGCTATATTTAGCTCAAATCTTTTCTTGTGACACATTTTAAAGTATTGGCGGCAAGCTATATGGAAAAGCAGTGCAATTAGGAGTTAAAAATCTAATTGCAAAGGGTCTGTGAAAATACACAATCCTGGAATTGCATGTTATGTATAAATACATCTGGTTTAGAAAACCCAGTTGGCTCATGTTAACCTTGTGAACTGATCCTATACAGAATTAATCTTGCTGCTTAATCCCAAGCTTCAAAACAATCTTGAAAACATAACAGTTCATTTTCAAGATACTGTGTTTCCATACTATACAGAAGCAGTAACCAAAGCTATCTCACAAAAAACATTCTCCTGATTACATACACTGACATGATACAACTTTTCTTATATTGTTTTTGCCCTAATAATAATAATACAGTAATTGCACGTCTGGCAATCCCCTTATGAAGCATATTTTTCCTTTTAGTCTTCTGTTGTGCCATTTAGACTCCCTGGAGTCAATACAAAAAACCTACAATTAATTGCACAGGAAAAAGTTGCAACATAAACACTGGTTATCCTTTACAAGAAAGTAACAGCAGTGTTAAATTAAAAAAATAACATCTAGTGACCATGGCTAATGTACCTATTACAATGCACACATCACTGAAACTGTGTACATCGCAACAACTGAGCTATGTGAAGTCCAGCACCAACTCAAATCAACGAAGGAGAATGCTACCTTAAACATCCCTCTGTATCACAGCTGCTAATAACCTCAGATGCAGCCTTCATTAACAAACTGACTAGCTGGAAGACATTATAAAGTATAATCAAATTTGAAAAGACAATGGATATGGTTCAAATGATGTGTATTTCTTTTTCCCACCTTTCTACAGTAAGGTAAATGCAAGCACTACACGAACCAAGCACCAAGCACTGCTAACCCTGACAAAATCACACTTGGGGGGCTGTGGATGGGAGGACCATGAGAGGCGGAAGAGGAGAGTTATCTTTCCTCTTCCAGACTTTCATCAGTTTTTCCATTCCAAGTTAAAACCAAAAACTAGGACAGTTATATTTGTTTATGATCAGATAAACTAAGACTCTTCCAGCATAACAAATATTCCATTAAATATGAAGTTTCTTTGTTTTGCCAAGATTGTGAATGCGATCATGATTTTCAGCTTTTTCACACCCACCAAAATACCCTTCTCCATATAAGCCTGTGTATTTTTAATAGGAAACAAAATAATCTGCTTGAAAACAAGTTGCCGTAGGGCCCAGATGAACTACCTCCCTGCTACCATTGCTGCTGAACTCCACCTGGTATCTGGTTATTAAAGCAGGTTCTGAGTGTGACACTAAAAGATCTCATCAATTTTCATGCAGCAATTTTCTTCTTAAATCTGTAAGACCACTATAAAAAGTGACAAAATAACTGTTAGAAGCATAGGGAAAGGGAATGCATATTCTCTGCAAAACATATCCCAGAGAAGAGAAAGCAACTCTCCTTTTCAGATGAATCTGCTCTTAAATGTGATTTCCTAATCTCCTGTTCTCATTTTATTAAGTTTTTCTGTAGTCAGAACAGAAATAGCTAAGAGTACATATCTCAATTTTTTAACCTTTGAGATATTTTATAACTGCATTAATTTCTCACTCCACCCCTTCACATCTCAAAGTGACTGTAGAAAAATGAAGAGAGAAACAATACACAGGAAATTGGGAACATTTTAATTCCCTATTGTTCAAATGAAGCTTGAATTCTTAAGATACATGTACCAAGTTTCTCAAACTGTACAACTTTCCTGGCTGTGCACTGGTTTTTCCTTATTCCTAGATACTGTTATCTACTGAGCTACCTAATTTGAATGCTGAAGAGTAGTTAAAAGGCAAAAACCCAAAAAATATTAATGTACTTTCAAAAGGACAGGAAGTCAATGCAAAAACTTGCATTGGAGCTGCCCAGTTGCCTGGAATATGACTGTCCTTAAGAACTACTTACAGGACTTTACAGGAATTTCACCTAATTATTTACAGGAACAAATGAATTGTTACACAGGATGAAGCCAAAGATCCATCTGATTGAGAACATTTTCTCCAGCAGTTTCATATTTTATTTAACTTTCTGAACTATCTCCTCTCTTGTAAACACAGAGAACTCATGGGGATTCACAGAAATTATCATTTAGCAGGTTAAAAAAAAAAAAAAAAATCAAACTGAAACAAAAGGAAGGCCCTTTCCACACAAACAAAATCATTAAATTGTGAAACTCTGTGCCGCAGAGGCTAAGAGTATAAATGGAAAAAACTGAGGTGAAATAAGTTCATTGCTGACTATTGAACATGATGACCAAGCTAAACAGCACATATCGGAAAAGCTCTGGCTGGCCAACTGCGGGAAGTTCCAGGGATTCACCAGGGAAAGCTCTGCCCTGTGCTTACCTCTTCCTAACGCTATCTGTGCTGGCCAGGAACATGCTGGGCTTGTCGGATCCAATATAGCTCTTCCTGTGACTGAAAACAGCAACGAGGAGTCTCCAGCTCAAAGGACTGAAAACTTATCTCATTTTATTCAATCCCAGGCCATGATTTTTCACCCCACATTCTTAATAGACATCATTAGCCTGTGTGGTGATGTGTGAGCAACAAAGGGGTTAAAAAGGACTACGTGGTCTTTCACAAGGCTGTGCATTCAACAAATTTCTTTAAGTAAAAAACCACCTAATGGATATAGATTAAAAAATACTTCTATGGGTGGAGCATCTTCCTAATTTTGGGCAGTGCAAGGCAATTCACATCCTGAAACAGAGAAAGAATTTTCCCTACACCTGCTTAAGTTGACTTTATCCAACTTGTATGAACATCTCCCATTGTAATGGACAATAAGTAAAATACTTTTAGGGGTTTCCATACAAATAGGTTGTAACAAGCTATGCTGCCAAGTGTCATTAATATCCTTGCAACCATTTTGCTCAGAGAAGGTCTAAGTGAATGCTACAGTCACATGTACCAGCATCTACTACCCCTCACATCAGCTCTTTGTATCAGTTCACTGCATCACAAAAGCATTAGGTCAGCAAGGACTTTTGGGGACCATCTAGTCCAAACCTGTACTAAAAACAGGGTCACTTAGAGAATATTGCTCAGGGCCATGACCAGTTGGGTTTTGAATAGTCCTAAGGAGGGAGACTTCTCTGCTTTGTTTATTGTGCTTTAGCAGAATTTCCTGTATTTCATTCATACCATGGCCTCTTGTCCTGTCACTGGATACCCTGAGAAGAGCCTGGCTCCTGAGTCTTTATCCCCCCATCAGGTATTTATACATGATGTTAAGACCCCTGAGCTCCAGCTCTCTCATCCCCTCCTTATATTCTCCTAATTACTTAATTTTCATCATGGTCCTTCATGCATGTTCATTCATGTCCTTTCTGTACTGGGGAGCCCAGTGCTGGAGACAGGACTCCACAGTCCCTCAACCTGTTTGCAACGCTCTTCCTCACACAGCCCAGGATGCTGTGAGCACACTCTTCCTGCTACAGCCCCACTGTCCTCATCTCATAGACAGAAGCCAAAATTCAGAAAACCCAAAAGAATGTAAAAATACAGCTTCACTTCCTGATCCTGGACTAAAAAGACAGTGGTTTTGGGTGCCTGTCTCAGCATGTGATCACTGCAGTTTGCATGGCCATCTCATCCACCAGCAAGTACTGCTGAGGCTGAGCAGCAGCAAAGCAGTGGGGCTGTAAAGGAGGAAGGGAGCAGCAAACTCTTTCTCAGGCAGAAAGCTTACAGCAGGTCTCATAAGATATTTAAAACTCCAGATGACCTATTAAGGTAAAAAATCAAACACCAGCAACAACTTTTAACATCCCCAGAAGACAGGCTATTCAACACAGAAAGACGAAATTACTGCTCTATGATATTTTACTCCTCCCATAAACTATTTATAATGTAGCCCACACAATATCAAAACACACCAGCCCTTTCACAAAAGCAATTAAATAAATAAAATATAAACCAAGTCGGTACCCTCCAGGCACTCACACCAGAAGACCCAGATTCTCCATCATGGTCCTTTATCCAAGCACGCTCACAGAGCCGCAAGCACAGACCCTTTCCTTGCTTAAGGACACCCTCTCTTAGAGCATCCCTCTGTCTCTTGCATGGACAATTAAGTTCCATTTCTGTCCCAGTGTTTCCCTGCACCTTTTTTTTTTTTGCATTAATTCTAATGATTAATGGCAATTGGTAGTGAAATACCAGTGCTGTCAAACAGATCTATTACTCTTTCTTGAAGCTGGACTGGGAAATATGTTTTCCAGCTGTTTCAGTGTAGATAGTTTTTAAAACCAAGTTCCCCTAACCAGCTGGCTCATCAGTCACACACCCATTCTGCACCAAAGAGCAGCGCTGAATCTCAGAGGTAAAAAAGGTGGCAGAAAGTAGACAGGTGGCAAAAAGAGTGAATCCAAACCCTTAATTCCAACCCTCCTCTTCCCCAACTTCAGCCCAGTATCTGTAATTTGTCAGTAGTATAAGACTATTTGAAAGCTCAAAACTGGAGTCTTCCTAAGACTATTTAATGATATTTATGTCTTTTAATTTGTGAGCAGAAACACTTTAGCAACATAGATGGAATGAACAAAAAATGGTAAGCTGGAAAAAAAATATAAGTGTCAACTTAAGTACAAAATGCCCTGACAAAAATGGGAATATTCCAGAAATAAGTTTGATAATACAATTACTTTTTAAATATCATTTACATATAGAAAGACCAACAAAGTTATGACCCTCAGAGAAAGCCTACTCTTCAGTTTTAAAACAGAAGGAACTAGGGAGTTGGCTTACAAACACAGAGCATAAACCAACTTGGGGGAAAAACTCTAAAATTTTAAATTTTTAATCTGTGCTCCCTCTCCCAAGTTATGCTCAAAAAAAAAACATGAATTCGTACTGAAAATAGAAAAATAAATACAGGAAAAGGATGGTGAAAAAGTTAAAAAATTGCCATAAATTAACACACTGACAAACCTATGTAGATAAGATGAAGTAAAATGACAGTGTGGTGGAGGTTCCAGTGCACTCCTCTGTACCATTAGACAGCCTCCACCATAAATTGTCATGTGGTGTCAAAAACTGTCATTGCTTCTGAGCAATGAGTTACACTAGCATAAGCTTTTTTATTCACAAATAATCTTCCACTGGGAAACTTCCACTCTATACAATTCTTTTTCCTTTTTTCTTAGCAGGATATTGACCCATAAATTGAACAAACTAAATTAGAAAGGTATTTTTTGCTACAAACCCACATTACTGCATCCCATTCAAGGCAGCTCTCCAGGGCATTCCCAGTTCTCCGTCCTTCCCGGAAGGCAGGACGAGCTTCTGCCTGTGTGGGAAGGAGTGGGTGCTTGGCTTTGCTGCTCCCCTGCTGTCAGAATAGCTCTCCCATGCAAAGAGCTTGTCACTCAGTGACCGATTATAAAAAGGAAGTGAAATGTCACATTCCTGAAAGAACTTGAGGACAAGTGAGCTTACTTAGAAAACTGGCATAAGCACAGCTACTGACCTGTAAAGTCAACAAGGTTAGAAAAAAACACAAACCCCTTTGCCTACAGGCAGACTTTCATTAATGTCATGCTTCCCCTTGGCATTTCCAGGAATGACCCCATGGGTAACACTGAGGTGAGAAGGATATGGAATTGGGTGATTTATTCTCAGATAACCTTGACCCTCTCCTTCAGAGTAAATGAAGACTCAATCATGCAATGCAGTGCCAGATTTGGATGGGACACAGGAAGGGCACTAGCCAAATACATTTATTGCCTTACGAAGAATTTTAAGGCATTATTTTTAATTTTAAATAGTGTTCCTCAGCACCTGGAATGTGAATAGAAGGCATGGAAGCAGCTGAGATAACAAGTTGCCAAGTAATCTGACTTGGACAGGATTCAAAGCACCTAAAATTGGTCTCACTGATTTTACATTCTTGGCAGAAGAAATTTGATTAGGAAAACCATTTTTCAGTAGCTACTGCTTTTAATAAATAGCCTACTACTTGTAGCCTACAGAAACTGGTAGAGTGACTAAGAGTGGGTGAAGCAGAAGAGAGCGGATGACTTGTTAGGGAGTTATTATTAGATACCTGATGTCAGAGCAATGACGGTTACCTCTGTGAAAACACTGCTCCCAAACACGACAAGGTTCATCGCTCAGGGAGGGACAAGAGCAGATGAAGATATCAGCAGACCCCCCTTGCTGACCCCTGGGGAATATTAAACCACTATTCTCATTTTAAAACAATATTCAAATAATACGTGACATCGTGCCCCTCAACAGTACCTTGAAAACCATGAAGGTAGGATGGTCTGCCCACAAACAGTGACCATTCCCTCTGACATGGCAACAGGTGATCCAAAACACTGTTGCAGGGCAGCCTGGATATATCCTACTGTTAGCAAAAAACCTTCATCTTTGACAAGGGAGTGGATGCATCTTCTTGCATTTGACACCATCTGCTGACACTTCCCAAACCAGAAAGAAAAAAAAAATCTGACTAGAGAGAGGAAGATAATTTCTGTTATAAGGAAAGCTTTATCCTCTCAGACATTTGAAAAGCTTACTGGAAATCCAAGAGCAGCAGGATGGATAGCTTGTTAGACAACCGTTATGTTGATAGAGAACATCTGAATTTTAAGAACAGCACATGAAGCCTGAACTCCGGTAGCCGATTAGAAATGAGAAACCTTCTGAAAATGAAACCCAGACAGACACAGAGCACGGATAAAAGTAAATCTTGGCAATCTACCTCTGCATTGAATCTTTACTTTCCCTGATACATTCAGAGAACTGAAGGCAATAGTACCCCAGGTTTTAGTCACATGGCAGCCTCTCAAGCACCATCCTGGTTTGTGCACTCAGCCACCCATCAGGCACAGCCCTCGGTGCCCACAACCCCCAGAGTCACTCAGCTGTATGGCTGCTGACAGCTTCTCTCTTCCTATTGCTTCTTCAGCTTCCCTGCACTCCCCTCCTCCCCAAATCATGAACAGGGTCCTTCTGTCAGCACATACTGAATTAAGCAGTCAGTTTGGTTTCTCACCTTCCCCACACAATCACGCATTTGTCTTTAGCTGGAGACATGGGGTGAAGTCAAAGTCAGGAGACTGATCCCCACGGTCAAGTAATCAAGATAATTTTAGCTCATAAACTGATGTTCAACTCTACTCTGGCCGGCTTAAGAAAGTTTTTAAGCTTTTGCAGCAGACGGAAGGCCAGGCAATGACAGTGTCCTCATTTCTGCACTGGGAAATCACTCCCACCCAAGTTGCTGGGGCTGGTTGTGGCAACACAGAGATGCCAGTGGCCGACCAGCACGTTGTCTCCACCAGGTAGATTTTTAACTGTCCCTTGGCACTTTCAGCTGAGTTAGGTCCCTGGCTTACTTTAACAAGTTATTCAGCACTTACAATAGCTTAAATTCTACTAATCTGTTGGAGTCATTTTTGGCAAGTAGCAAAAACAGTGAATCATCCCACATTATCCCAGAGAGACTTCATAAATAAATCCTCCTATCCGAGGAGAACTTGCTGAAGGCTTTTTATATGAAGGAAACTATTTTGGTCCTGTAAATAAGTAACAGTGATTCAGTCCAATAAATGAGCCATTTGCTTTTTCATGCTGATCTTTACTAGAGAATGATAGGGCTGGTATACTGCTGTACACCTCCAGATTTCATTCATCCCCTCCAGCAACCTACTAAAAGAGGGAGAAAAACTGATAAAAACTCTTCTTCAACATGTTTTCAATCCAGTCCTATGTATCCTTTTTTTTTATTTTAAAAGCCTCCCAAAGCAGAGGTGACTCAGCAGTCATTACCTCAGACATCAACATAAAATTAGAGATGTTAAAACAATTATGTCAATTAAATTAGCAAGACATCTTTAGCGATTCTGATTATAACCAGATATTAAATTTCAGACTAATCTGAATTGCAATCATAGCCCATATTTACATCCTAGACGAATGCCAGATAGAAATGTCAATTAATTTGTATATATTGTTTGAAAGACCAATTATGATCGTCAGGCACAGTGCTCAATAGTAGCTGTATAAGTGGCAAACAATCTGATTTCCTTTCAAAGAATGAGTTTGCCAATTTCCCTCTTTCTGATGCATTTGGAGAGTTGTTTGTTTATTATTTTGAAGGTGGAACAGGAACAGGAAAATATACCTATTTCAATAAAAGGCCTTGGTTTTCTTAAAAATGCTAAATAAGCTCTCAAATCCAGTAAGCCTATAATGTGCATTGCTGATGGCATATTAACTCTAATAATTAGTCTTTGTTAGCAAAGTAAGCTGCATGAATTTTGCTGAAGTATAAAAGTCATTAAACAATGAGCATCTGTCAAAAAACAGTGCAATACATCATGTACAAAATCTCCCGTCCGTTCAGCCAACAGTGAAGATCCTCTCCCTCTGTCTATGATAGGATTTCTGAGCAATGAATGGAGCTTTCTCCTCATCATAATCCTTTCCTAATTTAGTGTCAGGATTTTATTATGCAATTCTTCCATTCTGGAAGTGAAACAATTTCAAGTCTCTCTTCACAAAAATGAAACATTAATAACTCAGTCTAATTGACATGCGAGTTTTGTAAACATTGAATTGCTTTTCTTTCCAGAAGACAATAAAAACAAACACTTTCTCTTTGCCGTCTAATGTCCTTATATACTTACAGCAGTAAAGAGTATCTATAAAATTGCAGCTGACATACGAATACCATGTTGGAAGACCTGACACTCACTCAGAGCTTGTGGAGAACTAAGTAGTCTGTCAAGCCATTTAACAGCAAATTGGATATCTTATTGTTCTAAATAGGATTGAAAGAGGACCTGTATTGTTGTACAGAATTAGGGGTGACAATGCAGATTACTCAATTTTAAAGGAAGAGAAAGAAATAACTGGACCTGAAATGTAAAAATGGGGTTACAGTCTCTCACTTGAAAACTCTTCATAAGCACAGGGGGATTTTTTTTTTCTTCTAAATACATCTCTTTGTAAATACAGGCAGATTTTCTTTACACATACATAGATGAGGACAAAATTATATCCGTGACATTTTTTGTAAGAAATTCACTGTTGGAGAATAATTGGATGAAAATATTCTCTCTCTGGTCACAACTTGCTGACAAAAAGCTCAGTATGGGAGTAAGGGGAACACCCAAACTTCCACAAACACACCCCAAGCCTCCACCACCAGCAACACCATGGAAGTTTCCAAAGTTTCCACCCATTGAATGACTGTAAGCAAAACTAAAAAAAAAAACCACCCTAAATTACCACTAGTTCTAAATTTGCCAACTTCAATCCTATTTATGTCCCCAGCATTTTATAGACAACCACTGCTAGGAGTGCCTTACTAACTGGCCAAGCAGGTGAGCAGAGCAGGCAAGGCCCTGCAGACAAACTGCACTGTGCAAACTTAGTTCTCGTGGTTCTTTACAAAAGTTCAATTGCATACTTTAAAGTGCATAATTACATACAAACATAGTTTTGGATGGGGAAAATACTGGT
Source organism: Empidonax traillii (assembly GCF_003031625.1). NCBI lineage: Eukaryota > Metazoa > Chordata > Aves > Passeriformes > Tyrannidae > Empidonax > Empidonax traillii. The sequence goes on along the minus strand of NW_020955371.1, from coordinate 1,031,341 downwards.
TTGTTATGTGCTGTTTTAAAGGAAAAGAAAACTACTTCAACAACAGGACTCGAGAGCGGTATTTTTAGAATTCACATACGGTACAGCATCTCAGCCAAAGAAAGAAAGCAGCAAAATATTTCTAAGCTGAAATATCAGTGTATTTGTACTCCATAATCCTGACTCATTAAAATCTCAAATTGCTCAACTTCAATCTTCCACACAGTTAAACAATGCTTTTTCTGCTTTATGCATTTTCTTATCTGCAATAAAAATGCTTCATTCCATGTTCTTCCTGTATGAGCCCTAAATAACTTCTTCATTAAATGCAATTTTCTGCTATCAAAATTTACACTGCAGTATCTCTCTGCTCAGCCTTCTTTTTTTAAATATAGATCTAAGTAGAATAGAATATCAGATCAGACCAGTCAGTTATTTGGTTCAATATCCTATCCCTGACACCAGGGACTTATAAATGTAGTGAAGCTCCGGGAAACCACTACACACAAAATAATCTGCTCTAGGTGAAATTTCTCCATACTACTCATTTATTTTCAACTCAGGGTTTATATCCATAATCTCCACCACTTACTTTACTTGCTGTAATTGAAGCCTGTTTTTGCTTACTTCACCTGACTGTTACAATCTTCAGCACAGAAGTTTTCTTGAAGTAACTTCACAGAACTCACAGATGAATTTTATATTACATATGCATTTTGCTTCTTTTTTATTGAGTTTATACACACCTCAGTGATCCCTGTGTGATGCTCCCCGTGATCACAACTGTCACCTCTATGAGCCTGCTCTCAGGACTTGGGTGCTCGGACAGATCTAAGGGATGCCTTTGAACAAAGGTCTGGCAGGATCCAACACTGTGCAAGCAGATGGCACATTTGCCACCCGGCTTAACCAAGGCTGAACTATGTATTGCTAATGAGGTCTTGTCACAGACGAACTGCAAAACTGCCCATCAGCCCTTGGCTGGATTAGCTGACCTACCCACATTTCTCAGATGCACAGAACGCAAGTGCTGCTTGTGACATTTCAAACACAGTAGTAAGAAATTCAATGACTCCTAGCTCTTGGCCCTTTCCAAAATCATTTTAAACATTTAACTGCCCAACCATGTATAAAATGGCCTTGAGGCGGCAAAACAATTGATGACATGTAAGTCAATATGAGTGAACAATAACGAACGGGATCCTTTAATGGCACAGGGCTTTCTGAATAAGATACACCATTCTTCATATCACATGGAAAGAATACTTCTGGTTTGGAAGTGTCCAAAACACATTTTCTAACTTGTACCCATTACAAGTAGTACACTAAAAAAAGATTTTCACACATAAACTGTGAAAGTCAGATCTGCTGGAGTTTCTTTGCATTAAACGAAACAAGGTAATAGCAAAAATTCCTAGAGACTGTCACTCTACTTTGCTTGCTTGAGAAATGAGCCTTTAAAAGCAAGTGAAAACATACTAGGATACTCCCAAAAAACATAATATGGTAATTTACAAACTATTAAAAATGTCAACCCATAATCATGCTGTGGCCTTGGATATGAAAAGATATAATGAAAGGTCTTAACATAAGGGAAGAATTCAGATTTTAAGTAAATTTCACCTCACCACTGAAGGCATGCAAATGAATATAATTAACCAGGTCTCATTAGCGAGGTCCGCTCTAATTTTTAGTCTTGCTTTCAGTTTTTCTCTGAATCTGTTGAAGATAAATATCAAAAAAGGAGGTCAAATGGAAAGATTTCTGTCTTATATACACAACCAATTTTTCAGTAAAATTAAAATGGGACAGAAGTGACATAGTTGATGGCAGTCATTCCAAGGCAGTCCAAAACTCAGTCTAAAGCCATATTCTAACCCCATTTCCTCCCCGAATACAATATAATCCATCATCAGTTCATTTGACAACATAAAACAGGGTATGATTCCTCTTCAATAAAATGCCTAGATGTTCTCATTTCAGCTTTCACTTTTTCTATTAGGACCAGTAACTAATGTAAGTATGGAAAAAATTCTCAAGTGCTTTAAAATTCAACATTTTTATTCAGACTTTGATGACAAAGCTCTCGAGGACATGATGTGCTGGGTTACTTTTTTGCTTAACAAAGTTATAAATCAGGTGTGAATGGATTATAAAAATTCCATTGTAATTCTAAAACACTTTAAGAGATCCTTTATAGAAAATTGCTTCAACAGACACTTCTTCCCCACACGATGGCCAGGACTAAGGACAACACCTTGGGCATTGCACGAGAAAGGAACCAACCCAGTGCACTAGATGTTAAGCACTTCAGAACAGACCAACTGACTTCTCACATGGCACTCCAATTATTCAGCACAAAGAGGCAAGGTACTGTTTATCCTTTCTCGCCTTATTACTGCTTTCCAACTAAATACCTTCAAGGTTTTGCAGGTCTACATCTAACTTTGCTATTTCCAAAGGCAATGTCTCACCATGACACTTGATACAGAGAGTGAGTGGGCAGCTGCTGCTTGGGAAAGCCTGGGATGGACACTAGAATTATCTGCATCAGCCATGTTTTCACATTTCAATTTTCCCTCTACTCTACTCTAGCTGTTCTGCTAAAGAAAAAAAAGGCCAATATCAAAATCACAAGCTCAAAGACTTTTAATCAGGGAAGAAATAAAAGTCTAGTTCATTCACCCAGTCAAATTCAATGGGATTCTCCCTTTACAGTCCTGATGGTGACATCTGCAATGAAATTTTTTTCTTAATTTGGTTTAAATCCACAGAAAACTGAAGCAAGAGTGGTTGTGGACACCATTATTTTCCATCAGGAATACATGTTGAAAAGGGTCTTTTGCTGGTCAGTTCTTGCTCTTTACATTACTTGATTCTATCCATAAAGAAAGGCACAAAAATTATCAGAGAGAAATGCTGCAGTCTTTATAATCTGATGGTAATGTCAATGATCATTAAGCAAGGAGAGATTTTACATGTGTAAGTCTGTGTTTTCAAGTTCAAATGTTCCAGTTTTTATTTGGAGTGATTACAGGCTTGATCCTTATGCAATTATTTGCTCTGCTGGGCACAAACTTTTAGTGGCTTTCTCAGCCATTACAGGCAGCACTTCACTTGAAATAAATGGCAACACTGTCTAAGAATGGAACACAGAAGTTCCCTCTTAAAGCAGGTGGCATCAGCACACTCAAAACGTGTTCAGTGTTTCCAATGATCCAGCTGTTGTCACTGTCCAGACTCAAACTTCTCCTTTCAAGCAAGTAAATGCTACCAGGGTTTTTTATATCTTTCAACCCCTGTTAAAGGCTTGCCATCCCCTTGACCTCTGGCCACTCTTTTCTTACCTCTGGCCAGTTCAATCACACCCAAGACAGTTTCTTATGGTACCACAAGCTTACTCCAAAACTTTTCCTTTCTCCAAAACACAGGCACCTACCTTTTTTCCCCAGAACTGAACCTTTTCACACTTCCACTATTCACTGAATTTTTACCAGTTTTTCAGCTAGTCTCTGCCATGTAACCATGAAGCTTATCCAGTGGCCCTTACCTTTGTGCTCCCTGTACAGACGAGCAATGCAGCTCCAGGATCTGAACTGTGCTCTTTCATTCAGATGTCAGACACAACCAGCCAGCCTATACTGAGAAAGAATAGCCATGCCCCCAAAAGTGGCTCTCCCAGGAGAGCTTTACGTTGAAGAAGACCTATCCCTTCAGCGGTATCACTGAGTCACAGTCCCTTTCACTGTGACCTGTCCCAGCACGAAATGTCACAGCCTCATGACCTGGGGTCTCTCACACCAGCCTGCTGAATTCTGAGCACCCAGCTCTTGGGTTTGGACTGTCTTGCAGGAAGAAGCATCACTTGCTTCCTTCCTCTTTCCTTTGTGGATCTGTGTTCAAAAACGTGAAAGGCCAGAGCCAGACATGCTATTGAGCTCCCCTGAATTCAATCCATGGGTTTTAACAGAAAGCCTTTATACCATTATGCAGGAAAACAAAAGAAAAAACAGTTGAAAGTATTCCTTCACTTTCCTTGGACAGAGGAAAGTAACTGTCTTTGTCCCCAGACTCCATTCAGTTCTGTCAGATAGGCACTTTCTGAAAAAAAAGCAGCTGCCCCATACCACACATGAACTACTGACAGAATAGGCTGTATTCAAGAACAGAAAAACAAAGAAAAATTTACTCCTGTTTTTTAAGTGGGCTTTGAAATCACAGTCAGGCATTTCAACTTGCAGGCTCAGGTTTAAACCTGAGGATCCAAACAGAAGTACAGCCCTAAAATTGGAGAGACACTTGTGCAGCTGGCCATTGGATGAATGCAAAGAAAGGAAAACACTCAAACCCGAAGTCTGCTGCTCTGAAAACAAATCCTTTATTATTTCTTTGCAAACTAACCTCCGAGGAGGTTCTGGCTAGCACGTTAAGCAGCATACCCTGCATCTGCCAGCTCCAGTCAAATTAACACAGAGCCCCATGACAGTGACTAAGAGCAATCATGGAAACTGGCCTGAATACAGAAGTGCTCACAGTTTTTAAAGAAATGGATAATGGGTAATTTGTAGGAGTTAGCTGTCAAATTATATATTTAATTTTTTTTTTTTGTATGCAAGCTAATAATAGGCTTAAGCCTGTACCTTGCACTTGGAATAATGATTAAAGTGGCAAGCTTTGGCAGCTTCTGTCTGACGGACTCTCTCAGCTGAACTTCTCCCATAGTCACAGCAAATCCTAAGAGATATCTTAGGAGTGGATAATATGAATCACTGCTTTTTTAAAGCAAGAAGGATAATGCAGATTGGTAACAATTTTTTAATTTTTTTAAGAGCTAAAAATCTGTCATGAAATAAAACCACTGCTGACCCATAGGAAGCCACTGGTACAGCCACTGTTTAAAATAATCTCACGAAACACATCCAGAGATGCTACATCTTTAACTCTGAATGATTTTTTTACCATTTTAGATGATAAATTGTACTACAGTTTCAATCCTTTTAACTTGAACAAATAATTTTTGAAAGTGTCTGAAAACATAAAGATCTACTCAATCTTTTCAGGGATCAATACCATTGTATTACACAGAAAATTATACAATAGATTTAGTTAAAGTAAATACAGAGTTATTTGTGCATCTAAAATGGTGACCTGCCTGGATCCGTTTAAAAGGGAAATTATTATTACGGAGTGAGGTGGCAAGCTGAGGACTGGTCAGGTAGTAAAAATTAACACCCTAAAAGAAAACAATGAATAAGTAATTTTCACTTTCATAAAAACCTTGATTGATAAAGCACTGTCTGAATATCTAAAACGTGATAAAAAGGCAAAAATTCAATCTTGAACCAAATTTGAGCCTTGTCCATACATCAAATTTGCATCATGATAATAAGATAGGTTTAGAAAGAGCAACAAGCAGCAAATACACTGAGCTGAATATTTCAAGAGATCTTTATAGCAAATTACCTTACACTGTAGTCTTTCAGCAATTCAGGGGCCAGGCAAGAGCTTTTTTGATTGTTTTAAAGATGTTGGGGTTTAACAGTGTTTATAAGCAAGGCTTCTGCTCTGCTGGAGCTGTAGAGAAACAAAGTGCTGTGTACTGGGGCTCCCCAGTAACCTCCATCTGTCTTCCACCTGCTTCTACTACAGTGGATAGTGCAGGCACTGCCTGATTCTTTTCAATGGTTTTTCCATTAACACAGTATTAGAAGCACATGAGAAAAGGAAAATTCAAGAGACACAACCACAGTGGATAACAAAAGTTTTACTTAAAAAGAATCCTCATCCAGAAGCAACAACAAGGCTTTGGACAAGTGCTACTATCAAATTAAGGTTTGGTTACCTTGCATAAATGTATCTATTCATCACAAATATTTAAACACATAATGCCTAGCATTAGAAACAAACTGTGAATCTCAGTGTGGGACTAAGTCATTATCTCTTTCAGAACACTTTTGCCATTCAGTAAAACACCCACTGCAACTATAAATTGCTAAAGTGGAAAACGGAGACAGAAACAAAGGCACACAATTTTTAAAGTTTTCTTGTCATTTTTGTTAAATACAAACATTTTCAGCCTACAGTCAGAAGAATAATTTACGTCAAAGGGAAAATAAATAGTAAAAAGAAAGACAAACTAAATTTAAACACATTTCATAACTTTGATGTTTAATTCTTATGTATAATAAACACACTTCAGATGATTGCAACAATATCCCTACTTAAGTGACTTCTAGCTAAATGAAAAGGTTAATTATAACGCTTGGATAATTACGCAAAACAAAACAAAAAATACAAAATCTTATCACGAATCTTTAAGATGATGTCTTTATTGCAAACTGAACCTTGTTTACACCTACTAACTGGTATATGTTCATTTTGAGATGGTGTCAAAAAGAAGTTCATGACTAGAGCAGTAAGGAGCCATTAACATTAGTTAGAGTCTACTTTATTCACATCAGAAAAAAAAACTGAGGATAAACCAACTTCATCCTTCAAGCACAGAGGTTACTTCAAGGGCATTAAACAGGAGAGAAGTGCATATTTTCATCAGTAACTCACTCAGTAAAATGCATTCAGTCTATCACATGCAGAACCAAACTGATGACTGCTTGACACTGTTATGCATCAAGTGCCTGGCTTATTGCCAATTGCAACATTTCTCATCTCCATCCGAAAACAAAAGCAGTAAACCAAGTAGGCAACTCAAACCCTTGATGTAAACGGGTATTTGTCTTTACTTAATTCATGAGGTCCCTTTTGTGGACCTTGCCAGGCACATTTTCTGACCCAAATGGAGGCAGTCCCAAATGTCCCAGGCATGGCTAGTCCAGCCACATAGAATCCAACGGGACTTCTTCTGACTCGCTAAAAGCACAGGACTCATATACTGCAAGGTCAGAGAAAAGCAGCTCAGAACTCAGAAAAGGGCAACCATGCTTAAGCCTTACACCTCAGGAACACTGCCTGTCCACTTGCTACACAGAGGATTATCAGTTAAAGGACATGTACAAGAAATTCCATGTCTGGAGCCACAGTAAGCCAAATGGGTGCAATTGGTCCATGAAGGAAGAATGGCTCATGCAGGAGACAAAGCAGGATGAGTAAGTATTGGAAGACTCAAGGCTTTGTCACTTGGCTACAAAAGCCACGGCCATGAGCAGCAATGAGCCCTCAGCAAGCAACCCAGGAGTCAGAAACGTTCAGCCCTCCAAGCTGCAGTGACTGTATTCCTTAGAACAGACCCACAGTTGTCAACGTTAACACAATTTCAAACTGTCTCTAATCACATTTTAATTTTAAAATAGCACATTTCCAATGGTGCATTTCTATTCCTTCCCATTTTACATGGAATTTGCATTTCTTAGAAGCAACTGGCTTCTCCGGGCTCACACACTTTGTTTGAGTCATACATCAAAACCTGCTCCACTGTTAAATGGCCGTTCCCTTGTCGTTAGATCCCACAGGAACCAGAAATGCAAACGCACTAAACTAGGAAGGGTAGGGTTGCATCTGATTTGATGCAGACACAAAATAACAGGTAAATATATATTTATCAAAAAGTAGCATTGAAAGCCACTTTTCTTGCAAGTCCTAACTCTTGTTTTGCTGTACGTGATTGCCTAGAAACTACGATAATTGAAGCTCTATGAATACAATAACTAGAAAAATGATAGCAGCACAGAACAGGTAATTTGCATTCTATATTTAGCACGTTGGCATATGTTAGTGCTGACAGGAAGAGCTATTAGAAATGCCTAAAAGTGTCTCAACTGGAGCTTTTGCAAGTAAGTTTTCCATGGTAAACACAGGATGAAATATTTAATAATTGAAGTTTATAGTTTGGAAGGGCTTACAGCTCAGACTGTTCATCACAGTTTATCACAATATACAACAGGTTTTCCCTTAGCCAATGGATGAAAATACCTTGAAGCTACCAGCCTTAGAAAAATATTTGTTTCTATTTAAGGAACACATGGAGATACATTCCTAGACTGGTAGCTTAAAGATATAAGATTAGAACTTGTCTCCTCTCCCTCTGGAGTGGGGAACACAAGACGACTCTCTAACAGACAGATAAATCAATACCACTTTCAGGACGAAAGCATCACGCTTACACTGGTAAGAAAGATTCTAAAAAATAAATGCAATAAAGTTTACGGAGTATCTTTGTCATCTAGCATGTATCTAAGACAGAAAGGTACTAGATTTCCACAAACTTGGGTAGTTGCTTGCTTTCCATGGCAGGAGGGAGGAGCTCTGCCTTCTTCTCCTTGCCACATGCCAGATGAAGCGGGGAGGATGACAGCCTGTGAATCCAACCCTGTGCTGGGCTTCCCTAGAACTTGTGCTAAAGACTTGGAGGTGAGGAGGCAGTACCTTGACGGTAGTACTGTTTGTCATGCCAAGACAGATGCTCTTTCTTTAAGCTTAGAGCTAGGGTGAAAGTCCCTCACCCTAAAATAGTTTGGCCTCTTAACAGAGGAAAAAAATCCTGCATTATATTAAGAATTGCCTTAAAACTCGTCCTGAAATAGCAGCTGATGAGTCTTCTCAGCTGAGAGAAATACAAAGACATAAGCCCACATAATTATACTCATACTAATTCCTTCAACTGCATTTCGGGCATTTCAGCAGAAAGCAGAGAAGCAGCATAGCATCATTTGAAGGGCAGAACCCAGCAGAGCAAGCTGCCAGTGCTGCAGCCTGCACCCCTGCCATGCCCTGGGGGGGCATGAATCAAAGCAGCATCTCCCCAGCACAAGGCAAAGGCAGCCTCAGCCTCAGCCAACCTCCCCGCGGAGGCAGAGCTGTGCTGGCTGTGCTGGGGAAGCACTGCAGACACCCCACCAACAGGGAAGATTTCCAGAAGGGCCTAATGTTTTACGAGATCAATTACCACGGGAAATCAATGAGGCCTGCCTTTCCAAGCCATTCATAAAATTAAACCTAACATGGTGTCAAGAACATAGAGATAACAAACAGGAGAGAAAAACAAAAACTAAACTATTACCCCCCTGCCCCAATCTCCTGAGGTAAATAGTCCAAGATACTGCACAGAACAGACACGCTGTAAGATGCATTTAGGCTCACATTGCTGAGATTTAGGATGATGCTATTCCTTCAGTAGACCCTTCAACGAAAATCTTCTGATGTCTTTTCCTCGTTAGGTAACCAATTTGCGTTGCTATTAGCTAGCCACAGAGTTCAGAAAACTTGCTTCACATTTTAAATTCATATATACTGCCAAAATGTATTTCAAGTGTAGGTGTAAGGATACAAAAATACAGCCTTTTTTTTTTTTGAAAGAAAGAAAAGATGAAACAAGGAAATATGACTGAAAATGTGGGATATAATTAATCATCAGGTTCATAAAAGAAGGTGAAGAAACATAATGTAACCAATTCTACACAGAAATCAATTTTACTTCACAAAAAAAAAAAAAATCACTGCCAGATCTGCTCTTCCCATTTGCCTTCAGAATTGTGACCAGTTATGGCTCCTGAAACTAATGCAATGGGGAGGAGAATGAAACACAGCCCCCTTGCTACCTTTTAAGGAAGAAGTAATACATAACATCAATCAATGTTCTCTCAAAAAAGCCCCAAGAAGCTTCCAATCATGCATCAGTCTGCTTTGAGTGTCCCATCGCCACTGCAAGAAGCGTCTCTGAACCTGAACCACAACAGTCCTTTCAGCAGTGGAGATGACCGTGCTTCTGTCAGGGTGCTGATGTGATGATCTGGGATTCCTCTTCTGCTACCAAGCAGAGAGCATAGCTGCTGTCAATTTGAAGTCTTTGTCTGGACCAGTACAGACAGCATTCTAAGGGCAGTTAAGTAGAAATACTTAGATGTTTGTGGCTGGTGTCTGATTTAGAGTAACTGAAACTATCTTCCTGCACCCACAGAAGAGGCGAAGACCAGCTGAATCACCTTGGTTCCACCCAATTCAACCACTGTGATTATAAGATTCAGAAACTGCCTTTTCAGGCTTTTGATTTCTGCTAAATGAAAAGGTTTATGACAGTAACACACATCATGATACAGATCCTAACAACTCCACAAAGAACTTGACAAAGAAACACATAGTTGACATTGCCCACATTTAACCTCAGTCACTTTGCCTTTACTTAGAACATCTGGATGTGAATATATGAACACCTATGAAGTATGGACAGAAATCTTCCCACGCTGACAGGCAAAGCTTCAATTTCAAATTTCCATAATGCGTTTCTTACTGCGCCATAATCCTGAATAAACATCTCTTAGAGCATTCCACTACTAACTACCGAAAGTATCATAAATACCTTACCAATGAAATAGTTACCACCACAGTATCTGGAAAGAGTAGTCATTGGTGGAATTTCTACTTGCAATATTATACTGAGCCAGCAAATGGAAAAAAATACCACAAACAGAGCAAGCCATGCTCCTGAAGGAACTCCATGGCTCAGTCAAGAATTGAGAACATGTTTATGAAGACTCTACCCACATACTTTTCTAGAAACACAATCTTTTCATGAAATATGAGATTCCTATTTATTCTCTATATTCAGTGAGGATGTCATCTTCAGAAAGAAATGGGAGCTTCAGCAAGATACATCAAGAGAAATCCAAGAACTTATTCTGCCTATCTCTTTTGATCTCTTAGAGTTCCTAAGACACAGGGCATTTTGTCGTTCTGAAGTTAGCTGTAAGTAGAAGCCATGCACATTTTCCATAGAAAGAGAAATCAAGGAAAAAAATTGCATCATGCACTTAATGACTAATTAAAGTAATAAAGTGAAGGAATTTTCACACCTCATTGGGCTAATGATCTTTTACAGAATAATCCCTGAAAGTTTTATCTGGAACCTTTACAGAATTGTATTATCCTTTTAGAAAGGCTGTAACTAGGAATCTGCAAGTAATTGGTAATGGCTTCAATGCCTGTTCATAAATAATGAACTCAGTTTTCAATAACTACTACATCTCGTGCTGTAAGGAACCCTCCATTTCTGAACAGGTTGGGTAAAATCATTGAACATCCATTCTTTGGTAGCATTTGTACAAAAAAAAATGGTATGTAACAGCATATGCAACAGTCCTTCACTGATGTTAGGAGAAAAAAAACATTACCAAGTTATTATTACCGTCTCCTATTTACAGGAAAGGAAAGAGAACTGTTTCAGAGTTACAGGTTGGTGAAACAGTCACATCACCCTTGTTATTACTTACACATGGATTTGGCTTGGAGTTTTTCCATTTTCTCCAGTGACACCCAGACTGACAGAGACTGAACCCACAGTAGCACAGTTGGTGTTGCTGCAAATTAGCAGGACCATGCCAGTCCTGAGGACTACTACCCAAATGGCATTAATGCTTCACAATTTTCCTCCTGGTTTAATATTTACTCTCAAATGAGAAGAGACCAGACTGAATTTTGAAATAAAACATTAGTATGGACAGCACCTTTGATCTGCAAATGCTGAAATTCTTATACATTCTAACAGTACTGTAAGTATCTGGAAAAAAACCCATATGTTCTCTAAGCCTCCTGTTCTGGATAAAATTGAATTATCTATGGAATGCTAAAACTTTGTAGTTAACTTATTTTAAGACAAGTGAATTCAAAGTCTAATCTTATGCTTCAAGTAAGATATTTTGGAGGCAGAAAACTGAAATTTCATAGTAAGCTAATTCACCACTATGCAATGTACGGAGGAATATAATAAAGGAGGTGAACTGCTCTCAAGTCTGTTCTCTGCCCTCCTTGGTCTGTATCTGTATCCATATGCCTGTCTGTATGGCCCACTATACAGTGGTTTACTCCTGTATACACTAGGGTGGATTGGGAATTCATCAAGCCACAGATCAGAACTCCAAATCTATCAAGGCAGTGCAAACCTGCTATGCCAGCTGGGGAGGAGGAGTGGAGCAAACAGAATGCAAAAGGTATGAAGGATCAACACCTGCTACTTTTATTGCACTCCTTCACAGAGCAAGACCAAACAACTCTTGGAAGGAGGAGCTGCAGACAACTTAAGAAGGGAAGCAAGATGTTGATGGAGTAGAAATGAGGCATCTTTGCATCCCCAGCTCTACGGAAGAGCTGAAAATTCAGATATACAGTTTTCTATAACCACTAACAAACATTATTTATTATTTAATCAATGAAGAACAAAAATATGTGGGGGAAGACAAACCCTAAACAATCAGCATATAGGATTTCTGCATTTCTTTTTATGTCTCACGCACAACTACACTGCATGTGAAGGTAGATAGCTCTGTTTCTGCCCTCAGCTGCAAGGGTCAAGCACTCACAAATGACAAGCTGCCATGCCCACAGACTTCCAGAGGCTTCCCTCCTGATTTGTTCGTAAGGCCACGTCCACCAGTGAAGCAAAGCCACCAGCATTTCCCTACAACAGGAGCACTACATGGGCACACACTGGTGGCAGTGCTATGGGAACTGGGACAGGTAGATAAAGTGCTTAATTCTTAACTGGACAAAACAGTATTTTTCAGGAGATACTCTAGAGGCTACCGGGTTTTTGTTGTATTCAAATTCAAGTATCTGTTATACTCTGTCATCACATGCTAGAGTCAATTCTTTGCTTGGCTGCACAAACAGCAAAGCTGTTACCTAAATTTAGAAGTTGTAAAACAGTATAAAAAGCAAAGGGGAGAGTATGAGAAGAGGGTAGTTTTACCATCTCTGAATTACAAATGAATCTTGTGTTTATCACAAACAAAAATTAAATTCATCCTAGAATCTATCCTTAATTTGCTTATTGATTGATTTCTTGGTTTAGTCACAAAAGGTACTGTGTCTAAACAGAGTATGCTTTCACAGTCATCAGAGATAACCAAATTAACTATAGGGCAGTACCTTCAAAGTAGTAGTCCCTGTAATTTAAACTTGTATCAGGTTATCTGAGGGTTAACATCTCTAGGTAACACAAGTCACTTCAGTTTACAACTCAATCCCTTTGCCAGGACAGGTGTTAGCTAACACCAATTAATCCAGCTAAATAGAATTAATCCATTATTGGGGGGAGTGGGGGGTGTAAATAGAAAACAAAATACCCTCAAGAGTTTTCTTCTGGGATGAAGTTTTACAAGGCAAAAACATAGGATGCACCAGAGCATGACAATATCAGAGGGAAGGATGCCAAAACATTAGCTGTGGCATACAGATTTAGAAAGACAGGTTATGATAACTGCTTTTGTACAAACACTTGGGCATATTGTGGCTTGCAATTAACGAACAGAGATAAGATTTGACAATATAAGTTCCACCTGTTGCCCTGCTGTGGTTCAAACACATATTTAGAAGAAGGTGCCTCCAAATGTAGCAAGCGCTGAGACAAGAAACAACCCCTGAAGTCCTAAACCTGCCAGAAACCAGATGCAGATGAAAAATTTATCTTTTGTCCTTCATCTGTTTGACTGAAGGCAGAAATTGACTTCCTGAAAGTTATTAATTAAACTTACTGGGCAAAATTTAATCCTAGGTGTGTGGCCATCACATTATCCTTCATTATTCAGAAGACTGAAATCATACTGTTCTACCTCACTTCACCTTCATTTCCCCAGTCCTGGAAGAGGGAATACTGTAGTGCTACCCACATCAGGCTAAGCCACTAACAGTGGCATCAGTTATTGCTCCTTTTCTTGCTTCTGGGTTAATTCCTCTCAGACTTAAGGTCCAGCTTTCCTAAAAGCAGCCATTCATTAAAGAAGTTCAGACAAAGCTAAAGGAACCTCATTCACGAGGTAAACACAAATGAAGCATAGACCAGCATTTGGACCACATCATCTGTAGTGAATGAAATAACAGAAGGAGCTTCAAAAATAGGAGTGCAATAAATGGCTGTTAAGGACTCATCCTGGCAGCAGTTGTTGCCCGTGTTGGAAAATGCCAAGCGCAGCTTGCTGCCTCCAGCTCGGATGCAGCTGGGGCAGCTGCCCTTGCAGAGGGAACAGCGTGTGCTGAGCGCTGGTCCCACCCCTGGGTTGGAGGGGGACGCTTGGGCTGGAGCTGCTGTTCCAAAAGCCTTTCCCCAGTAAGAGGTGTTTCAAGTCCATGACACCTCTACAGTGCGGGACAATGGGACAGTTGCCATCACGGACTCAAAGAGGAAAAAAAAAAATAAAGAAAAATGGCCAGATTTTTCAGAGATGAAAATCATAATTAGTCCATCCTACACTATCCATGAAAATGTTCTCAAGAACTAAGGGAAACACTAGTTAAGAACTACAACAGACACAGGAATATGCACATTACAGGAACTGTTTTATACAGCCCCATTCTTGGAAAAGGTGGTTGTTACCATCCCACCTCTCAAGGAGACAACTACACTCACTACTACCAGCCACCAAAAATTACTTGCATAAGAAGGACAAATTGGTATCAAAATTTTGATATAAAGAATCCTCTCCCTGGACATTTCCAAGTGACCAAAGACTCTACAGGCTCAGCTCTGCTCCGTATTTCACGAGGCACAAAACATCTGAGAGTAGATTTTCACTTGTTCCCCATTTGTCCATAAATGGCTCCACACATGCACCCTACAAATGCTGGCATGTCAATCATTTGTGCTTGCAGACACATTTCTTTTCTGCTGGCACAAGCAGGCTACCTGCAGCTACCTTTTCTATGCATTGGTCAGTGTATAGAAAATTTAACACTATAAAAACATGTCACTCAGGTTAGAAAACAGACTGCAATAAAGCAAGAATTGAATTGGCTGATTATCTCAATATGTGGTTTTAATTACCTCTAACTCATGGCAGTCAGCTCATTTGCATCCTTCAGATGAGACCTTAAATATCCATACCCTCTGTGCCTGCCTTGGACAAAGAAGATAGCTTGGCGCTTTTTGGAAAAAAAACAGATTCCTGCCTCGTTTTCCTTGGCTGCTAGAGTCCTCTGAAGTGGCTGCAATTCAGCAAAGCCATAGGGCTTGCAGCTTGGGAATCAGGATGGAAATTGTTACATGAATGCAAATACTGTTCTTGGTCTTTTCTTTAAAAAATAGCACCTATTTATTCATCAGCCTTAAAAATTAAATGAGGTTCTAATTAAGGACCAATAAGCTACTAAGCAAAGAAGAAAACCTGGCAAGACCAGCCCAAAAAGACACAATTTTAGATTAAATAGATCAAATAACCAAGTTATTATTTAAAAGAAATTTCTCTAAAACAGAACCAAAAGAATAAAGGGAAGATGGCAGAATTTAAAATGGGCTTGGGGGAGTTCACAGGAAAGCAGAGAAAATGGAAGACAAAGTATAGGACCCTAACCACAGGAGGTGATCAGAGTTTACTACTGAATGAAATCCCAGTGTAACAAAAACTGCATTATTACAGTCTGAATGAGCCTGCCTCCTTGTAGGGCATCCAGAGAGGAATAATCTTCTGCCTCACCTCCTTTTACACAGTAGCCACAATCCGGCCCTTCAAGTCTGACTACTGCAAAATGCCAATCAACTTTTATGGGAAGTGGCAGCTTCAAAATTGCACTTCATGGCATCCTCTTACTTCAAATAAAACAAACATTCCTTTATCTATGCCATGCTTGTAAGAACACCAATTCTGAAGCACCAGGTTTAAAAACTAAACATCAGACATATTACACCATTGGTTTTAAGCACTTGAATGAAGTGTTTTAAGTTACTGGTAAGGCATTGCTGCAGCTTACAGCCAAAGCACAGTATGGGACCTGACAAGTGTATCTGAAATCCTGTAATTTTAACCTAGTTGTCACTTCATACTACAGTTAATCAGCCTCCTCAAACGTGTCCCAACTATCTATTGCATTTTTCAGAAGTCTTCGCCTTCCCTTGTTCTTACAAGAACACTCTCCCAAGCCACAAAGTTGAGAACGAGGACAAGTGCAAAGCAAATCCATTACTTAAGAAAGAAAAATCACTTCTAAGTACCAGCTTGCAGCCTTAGCTGAAGAAATGTGCAGGCCTGTAATATCAATCTTTGCCTGAAAATATGCTTGGCACTAGGGCAGCCTTTAGTGACACCAGACTGTTTCAGACTGCAGGGTGGCAGGATGCTGGTTGACAGCTGCAGAGTTTTGGAAGCAGAGAGGGCAGAACAGGCTCCAGACCCTGGCTGGGTCAGCCAGCAGCCCCTGCAGAGAGCAGCTCTGCCCAGGAAGGGAGAGGCGTCCCCATCCCTATAGGAGACATCACCTGTGAAGAGGTTTAAACCCCCTGAAGTATCTCCCCAATACAATCAATTCCAACTCAGCGAAAATAAACCTTAAATTCATTACTAAAAGCCAACTCTATTTCCCTCTTGCTGGGAGAAGGATTTCTGCACTATTTCGTTTGTACTGGTTAGTCACGCACCAGGACATAACACTGGAGAAGGTAAAAAAAATAAATACCAGCAAGAATGGACAGTTCTGGGCAAATCAGAATGGTTTCACACAACACTAGCAGACAGTGAGAGAACTCAGAGGGTAAAAGCAGCCGTTGAATTCATGAGTTCCAGGTTCAGCTTTACCATAACAGACAAGTTTGTTCAGAAACAAACTGGCAAATACAGTGACCTCTCTGTTCTGGCCTTAACATCCTTATCATGTTTTGACTGAAAGGTTGTTTTGAATGAACAATTTCCCAGCACAACCTCATCAAACCCTCTGCCACTGTTTTCATGAAAAAAAAAAAAAAGTGCACAAATGGTACAGCCTACAAATTCCCCTTCTTTGTAGTAATTACATTACAGAAATAGTTTCTTCATATTAAATTTTGCTATGGCCATTCTAATAGAATAAGTAGCCAAACATTGTATTTAACATCTGCCATTTTAATAACCATCTCTGCTTATGCTGAATAGGCTACTCAATTTAATAGACAGTTTGAAAATTCTAACAAATCTTGGGACTGGCATCCATCTTTCTCTATTTTATCTCACTATAGGTTTCTTCCTTACTATAATTTTGTTGAAATGGTAGCTTTAGTTTTCAAAAAGAGTGTTTGAACTTGAAAAAATAAGATATAGACCCCACAGTTTCAAGACAAGATAACAAGCACCTCCATTCACAACTGTAACTGACTGTTTCTACTCCACAGGACACTTCCATCGCTATCCACCCACCCTCTCCTCTTTTTAAATAAGGCTGCAGCTGGTCTCCAAGAGGTTCTAAATTAAGGCAGGAATGTGATACAAAGTGCATGTGCATGAATTCAGATCTCTCCACACCCACTGAAACGCATCTCCAGAGAAACAAAAGCACAGTACAGCAAGGGATGGAGAAATCAGCACTTGCGCTGCATGACACTAATCTTACAAAGCAACTGCTAAATGTGTCTCAGGAGTTAACTAGTCCACCTCAACAATTCTTAATCATCTTTGGTAAGGAACTGGAATATTAAATAATACATAATCTACTACAGCTTGTGCTCTTTCACAGAGCCATAAGGCATCATAAGAGAATACAAAACTGGAGACTGCAAATTAGGTTGATAAACATATTTGTAAATAACATGGGATAAAATAAATATAAATTAATAAATATAAGTAAATGTAAATAAAAATATAATAAATATAAAATAAATATAAATAAAAAAAAGAAAATAAAACAGTCTTTTAAAAGATTGTGGTCCTGAAGAGAAGTGGAAATATACTCTATTTATTTGTAAATATACTCTATTTATCTTAGAATATCTTTGCATGATGAAAGTTAAAGATCAGATCAATGTATGTATACTCCATTGAAGGCCAAACCCAGCAATCAGCTTCCAGTTTCTCTACTACTTGTGTGCTCTTGGGGTTTTTTTCTTAATTCCAGGAGTAAAACAAAGCCTTCTGGAAGTGAAGTGAAAAGGTTTTGTACCTCCTGTGGATACTTTCACATATACAATAGATGTCTCCATGTTTCTCACACTTCCATTTCATTCAGACATAGGACACAGACAAGTACGTGATGGAAGATGTAGCAAAGTCTTTTATTAGCCACTTACCAACTGACCATGTATATTAACCTCACAGTCTGAGCCTGTGATCCCATTTGCCTCCTCCAGATGCTAACTGCCCTTTTCACTTCTGTCTTGCATTTCCTGTAAGCTTCCATTTCTCTTCCCTTCTTCCCCCTCTTGCTGTTAACGTGCCCCGTGTTTCACCAGTATCTTCTGGTTTTGCACTTGTGGGCAACCATGGTTTAACCTTTAAGGACTTCCCACCTCTGCCACTCCAATGGCTCCCCCTCTCCCTGTACTGCACGGACACACTCTCTGCAGAGCCATGGTGCTGACTGGATCAAGAACTGATCCAGCCACAAAACATTTCCAAGAAGTTTTCAAGCCAGATCAGTTCCCTGGCACAGAGAGGCAGGGATGGCACAACAGTGACTACCTGGAAAAAGGGAGCAGCAGGAATCACTGCAGAAAGCTGGCTTACCACTGAACTGCAGACTTGAGCTGGGCTCTCCCTATTCCCGCCTTCCCCATGTTCTTGCTGTCAGCATCATCATCATCATTCCTCACCTGGCACCACTGGCAGCTCTCACCAGGAGTTCCTCGTCCTCCATGGTCTAAATAAGTTTTGCTCAGCACTTTCCCAGCAGTGACATGTCCAGGACAGCCCAGCTCAAATCTCTGTCCCAACAGCTTACACTGAAATGCTGTGGCTCAAATGCCAGATTTTAAAGCTTTTTAACCTACACATTTTGTTCATTAAAGAGACAGAAGTGAAAATATACTTAGATGAAATCTGGATAGGCATATTTTCATGTTATTCATACTAACATATATCCAAATCACCATTTCTGTGCATATGTAAACTGATGATGGATGAGATGAATGTTGTCCTTTTTTTTTTAAGAATTCCTATTAAAAAATTAACTAGTGAAAAATTCCCAACTTACTAAGCCATTACACAGTCTGACTCAATTTTGAGTTATATTGATTTAACGACATTTCTTGGAGCTAAAACTAACTGGTATGTTATTATGTATTTAGAGAAAATAAAGGAACTAGAAATATAGCAGTACAGGTTAATCAAACTGTCAACAAACCTTCTTTGCTGCATAGCATAATCTACCCAGCAATCTCAAAATACATTACAGTGCATTTTATAAAGCAAATAAACTTTAGCAGGTTTTATTTTATAAATAAAACATTGTCACCTCTAAGGTACTACAGTATTAAATCAGAGTTGGAATCTTCACTTGGGATGCTCCTGCATGTGTTTGAACTTGGGCAGAGTTAACAGCAAAGCCTGGGGCCCCCTTGTTGAACTGGGATGACCAGAAACTCAGCTAAAACTTTACTGGTTACACCCACACCCTAAATGCAAAACTGCTACAGAGCTGTGCTGTGCCCTAAGCTGGGACCAATCTGATCTGGGTAGAAACGGCAAAACTCCTTTTATTTGATTTTCCTGAGGAAGTTATATAGAAAAACTCAAATTCGATTCAAAACAGAGGGAGAGGGAACTCCACTGGGTCAAACCTCATCTTGATCACACAAATCTCTGCAATCAACTCTTATTTATCCACAAACATAATTTCAACTAAAACTTGAATTATTTGTTTAAATTAAGCTTTACCCTCAAGGCAGTGGGCTTGCTTTCAAATTTCAAATAATAACACAGGCCCTGGTTTCAACTGCCATTGAAATCAATGGAAAGATTCAGAAACACTTCCAAAGGCTTTGGATTGAGCTCATGGAACGCTGGATCCCATTTGAGCCTACTCATCACCGCCAACAGTCTTGGGGGCAGAAAAGCAGAAAGGACTACAAAGGACTCCAACTACACATCAAGGCTTCAGGGCCCAGCAACTGGTCAGCCAGGCTATGCAACACCAAGTATTTGACCTCTCTTTTGTTGAAGAATTATGTATTTCTGCAGTCCTTACTTGGAATTACTAAGGACAGAAAGGGTACTGCCAACTTATTTCAAGCCCTTCAGCCCACAGTGTTAAAACACAGGCAAATTCATACATCCCACAATACAACTCTAATTCCACTTTCAAAGTTATCCTCCACAGAAGCTCTTCAAATCTTATGTCTCTCCAAAGTCAGTGATGCCTGGCAGCACCAGCTCACAGGAAACCTTATCCCAAAATCAATAAAATGCACATGAAAATTCTGCGGACACTCAACATAAATTGGAATTAAATTGTGTCTATGGGATAAATTGAAATATTTTAAGATTTTAATATATTTAACATTGTTGCACTCTCACTTTAAATAAGTCTAAACATCAAAGTGGAAGGTACCATCCTAGCTACATATTTTGTTGTTAAAATTATCTAATCCTCCTACAGTAGTATCACCCAGAGACCTCAGCTGACACGCTGCATTCTGTACCTTCTGCAGCAAAAGGCAGGCAGAACGGAAAATAACAAAACATGAAAATGTGTTGCTAGGATAAGACGTCATGGAAACCAAATGCACTGCACTTAAATAGTGTGACATTCTGTATGTGCTTCAACACAGAGAAATACTTCATTTTCTCCAAAATTTAATTATTTGACTTCAGTGAATTTAGATTCAATTTCTTTCCTTTTTTTTTTTCTTTTATAGCACACCTGAGTTCAAATTTGAAATGTGTTAACAAAATATTGTCTTAGATTTTAATCTACATCACTCAATAAGGATGATGGTTTAGTATAGATCCAATTTGGGCTGATTTTTTCTGCTAGAGTCTTGCAGAATCATATCCCACAATGTCATGCGAATTATCACTCTGTATCAGATGCATCTCTCTTCTCCCATCCTGTAAGTTTCTGAAGCCCCAAGGACAGTCTGAAGGAGAACAAATGGAAATGAAAATTTAGTTGCAGAGCCTCAGGGGGCTTTTCTATTGATGTCTCTGGAGAGCAGGGAGCTGAGGTGGGAAAAAGTTTTCAAGAGAGATAATTTTTCAGCAGCGCATTTCAGGCACAGCCTATGGTCTCCTCCCTGTTAAAAAAATCCATTAAAGGTTCAAAAAAACTTCCAGTCTCTCAAAGATTAAATTCCCTCTGCACACTTGAAATTACAATATCACGGGTTTCTAAACAGTAAGCCACTGTTTGCTAGCTACAGCAACAGAATACAAAAAAGGCACATTGCCACTTTGTAAGAGCACATCCCACTATGAAGCCACATATCCAGTGTACAGTATTTTCAGGATGCTTGCCCATTTTGAAAGTAACAGACAAAATGAAGTTATATGACCTCAGAATACCTGAACACAGCCTCCAGAATATCATGCTGTCACTTCCCAGCTAGGGAACTATATTTTTAACATTTACTAAACACATTTCATCACTGCTAAAGTGCAAAGAAGACACTGTCACAGCATTTTCACATAGCGTGATTACTATTATATTCTCCTCTTGTTGTTGTAATAATAATAATAATAATAATAATAATAATAATAATAATAATAATAGCGCAAGTGATTCTGCTTTTTAGAATTTGAATGGCAGACATCTTATATTGTCAAAAAGATCCCTATTCATTCACCTGCTCCTATCTGATGAAGCCCCAAAGGTGTCATTGCGATGTAACCTAAAGTCTCCCTCTAAGAATTCAGGCTTTGGTTAGGACAAAGAAGTTGGGCTGTGTTAAAAATTACTGCCATGCATTTCAAAATAGGCTTTTTACTTTGCCAGAATACTGGGCAAAACTGCCCTTGTCCACAATGCAAATCTTTTGAAAAACAAACAGATCTTCTAGACAGGACATGATACTATTTCAAAGTAACCATTAGAATCAACAGATTTGTGCCTGACTTTGGGAACAGGATAAGGTCTCACAGTCACAGACCTGCAGCTTGCAGAATTATAAGTATTAGGAGACCAGGAAGTAGGGTTGAAAAGGATTTCATGGTAAGTCCTTCATTAGTCCTGGGAGCATCTGAGAATTGGTCTGAACGCTGATCAAGTTTCTTCAATATATTTGTATGTACTTACATGGCTTAAATATATCCAAGCATGGCATTTTCATGATCTCCTCTAATCAAGCTCATTTTGGAAAACATTCAAAACAGCAGTGGAAGCAAATGAACTGGAGTTAAAGAACACCATAAGAGAACTACAGTCTATACCAGAAAGCAAAAACTACGTGAAGTTTGAGAGATTTTTCTTCGGAACAATTTTCAGATATTGTCACATTTTTAAATGGAAAGATGACTGCAAGTCTGACTATTTGCTATCAGAACTTCAGTGTTTCTGCAGCATCCAAAAGCCAGAAAGGGCATTCTTTGATCTCGTTAATATGGAAATGAGGGCACAGAGGGTGCTTTCTTTAAAGAAAAACAGCTGTATCAATAAAAGCTATTTGTGAAAGCAATGAACAATTTTCTCAATAGAATTATATTTAAGCTCTTTAAGTTGAAAAGGGTGAAAAAAACTGTAGTTTAACAGACACTATAGAATCCTCTTTTGATGAGTGATCACTTTCAGCCATGGAAGTGGTCTGCCCACATTTTCAGTGCGATTCCCTCACATAGAGAACTGCCAGATCTCCTGGGGGAGATCTCCAACAAACGTCAAATGAAAGCAGAATAGCTTGTGTGAAAGATATACAGGATCTAACTTCAGTGGGGAAGATCAGTGAGGAAAAAAGGGTACAAATTACCCTTACTGGCACAAGTTGGGAAAAAGAACTCTTCAGGTTAAAGCCCAGCAGTAAGTACAAAGTAGCATTTGCTTTCTTACCAAATGATGCCCAGGGAGATTTTTAAGCAGTTCCTTCATTCTTCATAGCTGTGGCCTGGGTCTGTTCCTGAGAAAAGCCTTCCCAGCACCTAGCTCAGGATGGTTCTGTGCAGGGTGCCAGATCAAATAAGAGGAATGTGGGAAAAGGAGGGATGTTAGCTCACTACTAGCACAAGACAACACAACTAGGGTTGTACATTGCAAATCCACAGTTCCTGGAGGAGAGTCTCTGAGCTGACGGATCGGCAGAGAAACTGGCAGCCTACAAGCACTTCAAAGGGCACCAGGATCAGTAAGGAAATCAGTCCTCATTTTTACTTTCTGTTCCCCACCACAGCACCCCTCTGCTGCCTGTTAGCCCTGGGGCCTCACAGAGCACGGGTTATGTACTTGTGCAACCCTTGCACAACAGCACCCTGATTGTAGCTGTAGCAATGATGAATTAGTCTCTGTCAAGTTCAGTGACAACAATGAAGCAAAAAGAAGAGAGCAAGAATGCTCTGATGTTAGAATTAGTTAATTTTTTAAGCAGCAATAGCAAGGCCCTTGTTACTAGCAAGGATCTAGAGTGTTTCTTCAACAGCTTGTCTTTGTTTAAATCTTTGTTTCCTGGAAGTGAGAAACTAAGAAATAAAGAAAAGGCCATAAATAACTGTTCAAGACATTAACTCTTTTCTCTCCCGCTGTTTTTAAAAGCAGTGCAAGCTATAAACTACCCTATAAACATATCCTGAGCTTCCTGTGACAACTTCAGTGTTGAGCAAAGCCTTGCACTGTGCAAGTTTTCCCATTTTGATTATGAATACAGTTTTAGTCTCAAGTAGAGCCCATTTTAAAGTTTTCTCTTTTGTTAGGCCTCTGCTCCAACTATCTTTATATGACTCATTTTATATTGTTCATATTTATTGTACAATATTGTGCTGTGTTGTTCACACACTTTTAGGACACACAGTATGTGAAATACTGCTCTATGCAACACAGCATTTCCATTTGCTTTTGCAGTTGTAGATAGCAAATATTATCAGGCTACAGCACTATTCTGAAACAGCAAACCTCCTTGCACAGACAGTGTAACAGACAGAAGTTCATGGCATGTTAATTATAAATTAACTTCTATTTTACTTAACATTTCCTTTCTCTGTGCAAAAGATTCAGTATTCTTAATTAATTGACCATATGTATTTATGCAGCACGTACACACATCATACCCACCACCACTTCAAAGATTACTGCTAAAAATTCATGGTATTAAAAAAACTAGTCACACTTAACATTAAAAAGAGGAGCTATGTATTACTTAACAAACAGTAAGCTCACAAATCTCCATCTGGCCAAAAAGCATGTCATAACAAAAAGTAACAGCTGGAACTTCTACTGTGGAGTTCTGCTTTGCCTTTGTTTTCCCATATATATGTATTTAGCACTTTCCAAAATCATCTTAGCAAAAATTTTTAAGATGAATAACATCATCGGTTACATCAAAGACTCATTGCTTAACTACTTCTATGGCCTATTTCAAGTGCTTTTACTGTACCTTTCAGTATCATTTTATTCACATCAGTCAATCTGCCTACTAATAGCCACTCGTTAGGAGTTGTTAAGCTACTTATCAGCCACAGCACAAGCTACCCACTGACACAGTTCCAGTCTCTCTTAGAGAGAAGGGCACGCCAGCAACCGGGCAGCCAGTTCAGGGAAGGACAGATTTTTATAGATCTAGTAATTTTCAGTAAAGAAAAAAAAAAAACAGAAAAAAAGATTTTCAAGCCTTGGTCTTCATCCCCAGTAGCAGACATTTACTGCAACTGATGTTTAGAGACTGAGATCTACAAAACGCCCATAATAATACTTCCTTAAGGCTCCCTTGCAGTCTAAACCCTGGAATAAAAATACAGAATGAGCAAGCAGAGAGGCATACCATTGGTGTTAATGTATTCATCCTCACAAACAAATGCATTACAATTCTGTCTGTGTGATAAGGCAGCAGGAAAAACATCTCTAGAATAATAATCCATTCAGTGATATTCTCACATTGATATGCTTCTGTGATTTTGACTTTTTTAGTTGATTAAAAATTGATAATAAAACAAGTAACCATTTGCTCTGCGTGTCCGAGTGTCAAAAAAAAAGACATTTTTATGTTAATGTTTTATGAATGTTAAATGAACATTCACTTTTCTAGAATAATCAGTTGAGATTTAGTAATACTCATATTTTAGAATGAGAAAATGCTTTTGCACTGGAACCACACTTCTGCTGCACACATTTTACGGTGCAGTTGGTGCCCTGCATGGCTCCCAGGCTGCTGGGGAGAAACGTCTGTGCAAGGTGCAGCAAACCTGACCAGGCTCACATCAGTTCCTCTCTGCTGACACCCACCATGCCACTGGGATTAAACCTGGGCTCCAAGGGAAGGGGTGAAAACTCTGCCTTGACTTTTTCCGGGCTAAGACTCACTCAGAAGCTTCATCTGGGAGAAATGTGGTCTACAAATCTTGCCTTGAAGGGATACAGGATTTATTTACATCACTCCGTACTATTTGTGACTGAGACTTGCACTCACCAAAAGCAAGGATGCTCCCAACAAGAATAATGAAAAAAAAATAGTTCCATCTCCACAAATTTTTGCAAACTACTGACAATATGACAAATATGACAATATGACCTCTGATTTTGTTTCACTTTGGACAAAATCAGCATCTTCTTAAGCTTTCTGTTGATACAAGCTATTTAAAATATTGGACACAATCACCTTTAGTCTCCATTTCTCAAATCATCAGGTAATATTTTTGGAGTAAGACTGAAAACAGACAGTGATGTTTAATCTACTTAGAAGTAGTTTGCAATAAGTTACCATTTGTCTACAATATTATTTTGTTAGTGTCCAACAAACCTGGATTAAAAATATAAATACAATATAATTTAAAAATACAATTAAAGTTTCCCATCCTTCTCTGTGTTTCTAACAAAATCCACAAATGTGAACTAGATATAATAGCTGAAGGTCAAACAGACTTTTTTTAAGCCAACAGAGTCATAGAAGCCTTCTAAAATCAATAAGACATATAAAACTGATTGCAACCTTATAAAAAGCCTCAAATCATTTACCCTGGGTGACACAAATATAGAATTTCACACTGTAAGCAATTTCCTGGTAATGTAGGCCAGTTTACCTTTGCACTGTGAAGGGGTTTTTGCATCTCCAGACTACAAGTAACTGCAGTGGCTATTTAGGGAGCAGACAACTCCATAGGGCACCATGCAAGATCAAGAATAACAGCTCATTGCTGCTAAGGCACAACGTCAAACACGGGTCACCCCACACCTTGTGCAGCAAACAGCCTTGCTTTGAGGATGGGATGATTTGTCTCTTACGAAAAAAGGATGCAGCGAAAAATAATTTCACAGAAGGAGGGGTTATAGCATCTGATGTACATATTCAATCTCAAACTTTCATTTCCCCGTCAACCCCTTCCCACGACCTTGCCAATATTCCATGAAAGATGGCAAATGAGTATAGGTGTTCCCACTTCTCTCTACACTGAACTGCCCTCCCTGGATGGCCAAGGTGTGCTACAACAGCAGCAGGCTTTCACAAGGACAGCCAGGTAAAATCCATGACAAATGGTCTGGAGTTGATGTCAGGACATCCTCCTGCCTTCAGCAAACCTCTGCTCATGGTCAGAGGTGCACTCACGCATCCAGGGTTTCAGGCCCTTCTGACTGGTCTCAGCCAGGTGACTCCAAAACCCTTAGGCACCTATTACATTCAGTCTGCAGAGTCTACACTCTGTCCAAAAATGTTCAAATCACAGTAAGTTTCTAGGTTGTTTTTGAAGATGAAACTGATAAAATGGGCATGTGTGCTGTTAAAAATGTTAATAACACGGGGTTTTTTTTAATAAACAAGCAGATTCACACTTTCCACAAGTCAATCATCTTTGACTGATAAAGATTTAAAGGAAACACCAATGAATGCCAGCTAATCCCAAATTTTAGGGATCCTTTAAACTTGCAGTTCCAACATGAGCGAGCAGAACGTACAGAAATTCTCACGTTGGTGCTGCGAGTGAAGGCAGAATGTTCTTCCAAAGAATTCAAAAACATCTTTGATACTTTCTGCATCAAAACACCGCCAGTTAGAACATCGATATTTAATCCTGTGGCTGTCAGCGGGGCTAGGACACAGCTAAATTTACTTTGTGGATATGCCCTAAGCAGTAATCTATATAGGAAGGGAAAACAGTAACATAGAAGGTAGAAGGTGTATATATACAACACCGTTAGGATTTCGAAGATGTACTGAAACAGGAAGGATGATATGAAATATTGCCACAGTAGATCTTTATAGCTAAACCAATGGAAGATAATGCTGCCCAGAACCGGTGCAGAAAATATGAATGTTAACAAGAATTTTTTCTATCTGTATTTCTGGCATGGTATCCAGTGGCACTGTTGTCTGCAACACAATACACTGTATCAAATACAAAAAGAAACACTGTCCACTGAAAATTAACATGTGGTAGGACCATTCCTTCTCAAGACCTAAGTGATATAACAATGAAGTTTGGGATTATGTCACCTGACCATATTGCTTCTACGGACTTTATGGCAAATTAACTAACTCACATTTCCAGCATCACAGCCAGGCCTACAATTTCTGTTCCAGGATGATATACACATAGGAGGCAAGAAGACTTAAAGAGAAACACTAAACAAGCATCATGATACACATAGTTCTTAAAGGTGACAGTGCTTTAAAGATATTTTGTAACGTTGCATTATTTTTGTACACAAGGATATTCACCAATGGATACCAACAAAGTCCATGAGAGGCAGCTCCACCCCCCTAGAGCTGGGAACATCAAAAGAAAATTCAGGGATATACTCATGGGCTGCTTAGTTTGCTACTCAACCAAAACCAAAACACACACGAATTCTTGGCAGAGCACGGTTAATTATTAACTTTATTTATCATTTTACAAAGTAAACTGCAACAATTCATAAAAACAAATATCCAGAACAATGAAACCACAGATTAATAATAATAAAACCCCAAAATTGCAGATCACAGAATTAAGACTCCATTAGGCATATTGTTGCAGTAAGTGGCACCCATTTAGAAGATGCAACAGAGCCAAAAACACAGTCTTCTACACACAGATCCAACATGAGCAAAGGGGGATAGATTAATACAGCAAACTCATATAAATTCAGGACAAGAATGGAAATCAGGCATGTTTTTCCATTGTTGTTTTTCTTCCTTTTGCTAAGAGAGAAAATATTTTGTTTGCTAAAACAGAAACAATTTATGAATCTAAACACAATCGAGTAAACAGCAACACTAAACAATCCTCTGCTGTTTTTGTTCATGCTCCTCAAAACACTTTGTACCCTGCAAACACTGCCTTACACTGAAGGGAATCCAACTTATGTTTGATGTGACAAGAATGTTTTGATTAAGAGAAAAGCGTCAATATACAGGAAACTTTTAAACATGCTCAAATACTGCCCTTCTTACGGGTTAATGCAAGCTCATAATGGAGCATTTTCTTGAATCACGTCACAGTCAAGAGACAGAAGAAATAGTGCATGGTAACACTAATACCCTCTTTCACGGAAAATCTCCCAGCATATCTGGACTTCTAAAGGCGCTTTTGCCCCTTCCTTTTTTGGTCTTACAGAAAATACAGCAGAAATGAAAATGCCAGCCCGAGTAGTTTCAGGTATTACAAATTCTATTTGTTACCAGTAGCTGGAGTCCAGTTACTCTAAAGGACAATGGCAATCAGCCTCACTCCTTTTAAGATGAGACACAAACTAAGAGTGAAAATGTATCAGAGTAATGAGACAAGAGAAATATTTCAAATATCCACAAATGTTAACATTAGTACTTCTTAGATCAATAGACTACAATAAATTATTTCTCAAATCTGAAATTACTGCACCTTTCTATGCAGTCATTACTAACATTTACAGATAGCTCTGGTTATTATTATTTCATTTAAAACAGTTGTAAATAAGAGTTTATACCTTCTTGATAGCAAACCTACATTGTTAGTCACATACCAAAGTTAATTTCATTCCCTCTGAGTATAACTGTACCCTCTTAGAGATAAGTATACACAAATATGGACTGAAGGGACTTATTTCATGTATTTTCAGAGATATGACAAGGGGAGGAAATGGGAAATACCAATCAAGAAGAGGAGACAGCATTTTTTAATCAATACTTTTCCATATCCCATTCATGTCCTCCATATTGCCAAGGCACTGGAAATACACAAAACAAAACCATGAAATTGCAGTTTCTAAAAGAAGTACCCACTGAAGTCACAAACAGTTTGATCCATCTTGCTTTTGGTTCTACAATTTACATTGCTAAAAACTGACAACATTTGATTCACATGGGTCATCTGCTTACTCATCTGAGACAGACATCTTGGGTTACACTTGAAAAGTATGAACATTATGATGCAATCCAAAGCAATAGTTCTGAAACTGTATGGTGGATCCAGTGATGACATCAGCTCATGGAAAAAAAAGTGAAAAAAACCCATTTGACCAAAATACAGGATGTTCAAAACTTAGAAAAAATATTTATTGGCATCTCTGATTAAAACCAAATGCTTTCAATTCAGAAACTATTTTTCTGTCAATTCTATTTCCTTCTTTCTTCTTCTCAGCAAGGACTTCTCCTCACAAGGAAGACAAGCAGTCACCCTCGTGCCAAGTCGCCAACTGTGGGCTCATAAACTCTGAACTGGCACCTCACAGTGCCCAGCAGAGCCTGCAGTAATCCATTGTGGGATGTTCCCTCTTTTTATTTCAAAAACAGTGTGAATGCAAACACCTGAAACCTTCACATCTCAAGGCAAGGTTATTTCATCACTGTCATATCCATTTGTTAAACAGATAATTTCTAGGAAATGTGAGTGCTCTACTTACTTACCCCTTGGGAAAAAAGTAAGGTAGATGCAATAGAAAAAAACCCACATGGGACTGCTGTAGGACAATACTCAGGCTGGCTTGCGTTCTTCCACTGACTTTCTCTTCTTTGGGAAGAGCTTCGGTTTTGAGGCTGTTGACATGTTGTCTTCTTAAAAACAAAGGCTTCCATTTGTGGCTGAGATACCCAAGAAACACAACTGGGCCAGGGCAGGGAGTCAAGCACAGGCCCACGCTTCTGTTTGGGAGCTGGTGCTCTCACTGACACAGTTTTGGCCCGTGACAGCCAGCACTGTCCCAGATAATGCCCAGACACTGGGAATAGCACACACCACAGACTGTTCACAGTAGGCAGTTTGGATATGACCACATGCTGTGAAAAGGTTTAGACACCTACATGTGAGCCAGGCTAGGCAACCCAACCACAGGACCCAAGAACCATCCCTGGCCTTGGATGACTTTCAGTGCTAGTACCAACAGCATTGCAGGAAAGACAACAGAGTGACTGAACTCTTTATTTTACACATGAAATCTTAACTCTGAGAAGTTGTGAAGAAAGTAGTCTAAAGAATTATTTACTCAGGTATATATTGCATGAGTTATAAAACTCACGCCAACCTGAGCTCTTCAACAGAAATCAAATGCTGCTCATGGAAACGGATGCCTGGTTTTCAGGTACCAATTTTTCATAGCTGAATGATCTGGACATCTCCTTGGCTGCTTCCAAAGCTCTGAACTATCCTTTATCATCCTCTTCAATATGCTCCAAACCCTTGTGAGGTTTTTTTTTAATTAACAGAAGAAAAAAAGCTACAAAACACTAAATGTCTTCGAGCCATGAAAAAAGCATGTGATAAAATACCATAGTTAACTCTGAAAAATCAACCATATTTTTCTAGTACTATACCCAGCACGAAAAAATAAACCCCAAAATTATACTTGAACTAGAGACAGACTTTAAAATCCCTGAAGAACAGAGTGGGGAAGTCAAATAAATATCTTGGAACACCAACCTAAACATTTCCAATCCTGCTGCATCTTTTTTTGGTAAAGTTAATTGCAGACATGCTCTCATTCTTGCTGGGATTCAGCTGCCACTATTTCCCTCTGACTGCAGCCACGAAAGCCACAGCAAACGTGGCAGAAGTGAATTTGTGCTACCAGTTCCTCCAATTCACCACCCAGTATATTAATCATGGCAATAGTGAATGTTCAGAACTCAGCAGTGGCACAGACGGGTACCAGACACACCCTCAGCTGCCTCAGCTTCACCAACAAGCAAAGGGACAGTGAAGAGGCTGGGGGCAATGCCACCCTGAAGGGTTCTTGTTTGAGCCACAGAATATATCTGAAGGTAAACTAAGGCTTTGTGGTGAAGAGCAGATGCTTGTTGCTTCACTGAGAAAATGTTCCTATATTGTATTTTTCCTGTTGTTCACTGGACACTATTACTGTTTTTCCTTCATTGACTAAGCCAGATATAAAAAAAGGGCAAGAGGGAATAAGAAGAACCATGTGTTTCCAAGACTGCAGTTCCTGCCTATTAAAAGAACATTTAAAAAAAGTTACAGCTACATCCAGGATTCTATTTATCCAGATTTAAAAGTGGGAGCTTTTAGTCCAGTAAAGGAAAAAAATTTAAAGGACCCTCAAGCTTATTCCTTCTTTAGGACTTCTTTTGCAGTGTACAGTATTATAGCATTATAACCAAGTATTGTCTAGATGCTTTTAAAAAATGAGAAAAATTACTCCAGATGTGAAAGTCTTTGAGGCTGAAGAATTCAATAACACATCAATACTGGGAACATTGTGGGGATTAAAAATAGTAGCAGAAGCAGGTTTTGTGTTCACTTCAGTTCTACTGGAACAAAAAATGCTGAACACAGTGCAGTCTCCCAAAATGGCTGAGATGTCTCATACAGTCTTTCTCATTCTGAATCCCTTGCAACACAGTTGAACTCTTCTGGGATTATCCAGGTATCCTTTATTTTTACACGACCTTTTGTACGCTGCCCTCTTCTAGCTCCACTTCTGTAATCTATCCTAGACAGCAGAGTTCTTAACCATGCAAGCCCCAAGTATATGCCCACTTTTTAACCATGTGTTTCAGCTCTAACGGGCTTCAGTACTTCAGCCCATAATAAAAACACTATGTCCCATGCAACTGTGTTTTTACCTACACACTCCCATAAGCAAATACTACAATCCACAGTTGCACAACTTCACAATGCTATTCTGATATAAATTTCTTCTATGTGAGTGCCATACTGCAATTTCCAGCCAGTTTTTCACAGGACAATCCACAATAAAATGCCCCACAGCTTTTTACACTAGTCTGTAAAGAAAGATGTAAACACTTGGCTTTAAGTGGTAGCACTGTGCTCCCACAGTAGCAATTCCATTTCTCACAGTATAATGGTGTCCAGCTTCAACATACTAAGTTGTATCACTCTCACGTTTGTCAATAATACATAACTTCATGTCCAAATCTAGTACTTTTTTAAGAAGCCATATACAGTATTAGTTTCCTAAACATAAGAGCCTGTTCTAAGACCTAAAGATGAATCACCACTGGAGAACTTCCATCTGGAAA
This sequence comes from Empidonax traillii, assembly GCF_003031625.1. Classification (NCBI taxonomy): domain Eukaryota; kingdom Metazoa; phylum Chordata; class Aves; order Passeriformes; family Tyrannidae; genus Empidonax; species Empidonax traillii. Next base: position 999,165 of record NW_020955371.1, on the reverse strand, counting down.
CAAAGTACAGTTTAAACCTCCCACAGCACGGGAAAGGATGGCATCTAACAAGAACTGTAGTTCATACACAGGATATTAGACCCAAGGTAGGAAACACAGGGAGAACATTTTCATGTCTGTGTGCAATCAGCAGACATATTAATTTCTTCTGATCCGAAAGAAAAACTCAAACAAAACATCTATCAGCTCATGAATCCTTGAAATAGCACAGAATAAAAAAAAAAAAAAAAGGAGGGGGGGAATCACTGCCCATGTCTTGAGCTATTGCTACATCATTATTTATATGCTGAAGCGCTTTACTGACATGTTGGATGGAGACTTGACTTGAAGGGCATATATTTATCTAAAGATACTTCAGGAGAACTGCTTGTGGACATCAGCAAATTACGCTGCTGCCAGTGCAACCCCTGCCTAGGAGAGTGAAACTGCTGCAGCTTTGCTGCCTGTTTTCCTGAGGCTCCAAGAAGGAACCACTGCTTCTGCCCCAGAGCACGTATGTTCAGCCACCAGCCCAAGGACAGAGGAAGGGCTCTTGTTCAGAAGCAGCATTCACCTCTGTCTAATGCTGCTGGGGAAGTCTTTCAGCCAGCTTTGGGTTTCAAAGCTCTTTTGCTTCCATCCAGAAACTTTCTGTATGTCTGTGTCCCCATCTGCCAAATTGATCTTCCCTCTCTCATTATTTTCCCAACCAATTATACGAGTCTGAATCTGCTCCAGTTTTAAATTTGGTTCAGTGGGAGCCAGAGCATTTTGTAACAAAATGCCCCTACAGAGATCTCCAGACACTGCAACTGGAAAAGCACAATATGTTAAAGTAAACCTCAAGATATATACAGTAGAATTGTACTTTATTCACTGCATATTTTGAGGTAGCAAAGGTCATTATAGCTAATTGTTCCAAGCCAAAAGACATCATTGTAAATTCAGCAACAGCACCATGTAATTCATTTCATGTGACTTAATAGAAATATACACATCACAAAACTAACTGGAATAAAGATATCTGCTAAGTCTGTTTAACAACAAAAGCATCGGTGACTCCTTTGAAAGGGTGGGAGTCAGTATAAAAAAGCCAAAACACTACTGAGAAGCAATAAATAAAATAGGATTAAAATTATCTTCTTGTACCAGACAGTTGAAACTGAGCATCAAGAAACCCACAATACCCTGCTATGATTTAGAAGGCCTCCCAGTGACAGTGATCTGTCCCTTGTCCTTCTTGACCTCGGCTGCTATTTAAGGAATTGGGAGCATGATGGGGAAGGGGCTTGCACATCTGAGCCACAAAGCTGAGGAAAAATCCATGACTCAGAGCAGGGGTAACTTGCGCATGTCTATCCCTAAGGGAGCTGCTGCCTCCCATAACATTCCCTTAAGTGGGAAGATTTGTTCAGTTGACGAGTCAGTGTGTGAGGTTTTTCCTTCCCCATCTTCTGTGCATGTATATGCCTTTACATCTTTAAATATGCCTACATGCACGCACAGACTGCATGCAAAAATAATGACGTCTCTGTACTGATTTTTTACAATTTAAAAGCTACTTCCTTAAATATCTCCGAAAATAAATCATTGCCTCAAGAGGTGTCTCCACAGCTAAATTCTTAGGTTCTCTAATGTGTCATATTTAGCCTTTAATGGAATACATAGTCCTTGTCCAAATACATTTTCATGCCTAAATTCTAGTTATTCCATCAGTGACAGAGTAACTTCTTACCCTTCTCACCCTGTAGCAGTGGGTAGAAACAACAATTGTGCACCAGGTTTTGTAGACCATTCCTTTTACTGCACAACCAACCAAAAGTTTCTGTTATTATTCAGATCTTATGAAACACAGTAACAGAGGACTAAACCACCATAAATGCTGGGTATTACAAGAGGACCAGGCTCTTTGAACCAAAGCTTAATGAAGCAAAACAAACTCAGTGGGAAAACTGTGATGCTTCAGACCAAGTTCATTAGATCCCAGGTACACTGAGGAAAACACTGTAATGAACGGTAAAAGGAAGATGAAAATAAAAATGCAAAACTAGTCCTAAATGTATTGCACGATCCTGGACAGAATCTTCTATGTCGTGTGTTGATCACAGCAATACCTTCTCAAATTCCTAAAACTGATACATTTTATGCTTTTGCCATATGACATCAAAGGGCAAAGAAAGAGATACCTATCACTTGGCCTCTCCCATTCTTTAACATTTTGAAAATCCTCCAAAGAAAATAAAAGTAACTTCTCATCCATCCCTCAACTGCCTTTTTCCCATAAAAGAATGGCTTGAATACAGTCTTTAGAAGACCAGCCTGTTGGATCCAGATTTTCCGTATGCCTGAGCTGCAAACTCAGCCCTGGAAAGCAGGCATTTTTGTCTTTGGCTGGTGATGACAGCAATTAGCCTATGAACCACTTTTGTTACGGCAATCCTAGAAAAACCAGAATGGTTCCAGCCTTGCTCTTTCTTCGTTGCTTCCTCCCTCATCCTGCCTTGCAGCAAAAGGTAAAGAGAAACAGCCTCAAAACATCTTCTAGAAAATGGCTGGCTAGATCTCCTGGTATCAAGGAGGAAAGGCAATTTTTGCACTCCCTCATTTCCCCTCTGTCACTCACAGACATCAGGTATACTGAACACGAGGACCTGCCTCGGGGTTTCAAGGTGATTGCACACGTGTGGCTGCAGACAGGAGGCCCCTCTCCAGGACACGTGGCTTCTGACAATGCGATGCAGGCATATCGAACACATCCTTCACCAAAACACACATTGTGTTATATTCTTCCGCTGACATGCACTGTCTCACGGAGTTACTCCCTTTCTGTTACCTGGTTAGCCTGATTTTAAAGCGGATTCTCTAATATCACAAAACTTCACACTCTCCTCTCCTACCCATCTGAGAACTGGGGTTACCACTGTACCCTGCAGCACAGCAGGATTTTGACTTGCTTACATCAACCAGATTTCAGGCCTTGGAATGCAGTACTACCATCCTGACACCTGCAATCACTATATTTAACCTGAAGGCAACCAAAGACACTTCTTCATACAGAATGTGGGTGATACAATTCTGTTTCTGAGGCTGTGGCACAGAAGCGAGCTAAGCTTGAGGACCTCAAAACCCGTATCGTAAAAATGAAGAACATCATCACCCACAACCTTTTAAATCTACAAATTCAGTAAAGCACAGAAGAAGCATAGAAAATGAGACCCAGACAAGGACAGTTCTGTTGTTCTTTGTCGAACACCCTGAACTTAAATATATATAATGGAGCATCATTTAAACAAAAAATGCTTTAAGATCCCTCTCCTTTTACTAGGTAATCTGAAAGAAAGACTGTTGATCCCTTGATTTAACACTGACTCTGTTTTTTAAGCAAGCAATGAAGATGCCCATGATTTTTTTTTTTTCCATGAAGGAGACAGATATGCTCACTCCATGTGTGACAATTTGGTTTAAGTTAATCTGGCAGTACCAGTGAGACTGAAGCACATACTTAAAATGCTTTTCTGAATTGGGACCATACTCTACATAACTTTCTCTCACAAAAGCTATGTCCAGCTGCTCACTGAATAGTCAGGAGACGATGTGGATATGGAAGTTCTTCCATATATAAAAGCTGTGTTCATACCCCAAAAAATACGGTCCAGTTTCGCTTTTTATAGAGAGGAAAAGAAAGCCTGGTGGCTTAGAAAGAATTAATAGTGTGAGGCCAAACATTCATCTGAGGACCACAGTCACTAAACAGCTTTCATAAGAAGATTTACTGTGGGTCATTCTACAATGCCAAGGTATTGATGACTGATTTCTAGCTTAGTCAGAAGGACTCATTATTGCTTTATTGATGTGAAACTCTGAAAGAATATGCAGTATTTAACTGCATGATTACAGCTGCATACAACTCTCAAAATAGGTTTCAATAAAAATAATAAAAGATCTCATCAACATTCAAGATATTCTCATATCTAAAATCAGTGTTAATAAGCAATTGAACAAAATTATTTTCAAAGTCTTTCAGTTCTTTTCATTTCCCTGCTCCTGACAGAACCAAAGGAAATACTTTTCTACAGATATAAACAAGCATATACTTCCATCATACAGAAAAAAAACAGGAATTGTCTAATTGACAGTCATATACCTGAGTGATGATCCTAATGACAGTATTAAAATCATCACAAGCACCCTTACTCACGCTTGAATTCTAGTTAATTTACATAAGATGTAAATTTATTGCCACTATCAAGTTTTGCATACAAAACCCAATAACATTACTTTAAGTGAAATGGTTTCAAGATTAAATATCTTCTTAATGCATTGTGCTTCACCTCTCCTGTGGCATATTTTTGTTGACTATCACTAATGTGCACGTGGCATAATTACAACCAAAATTTAAAAAATCCTGTGTTACTGAAGATCTGGGGGCCACTGACAGCAGGTATGGAAACTGCAGGCGAGGCTGAGCTCGCCATTCCCAGAACCACATACAAAGTGTGGTTCTTCTTCGTCCACAAGAAATGTACTGGGAAACACAGAATTACTAATCAGTGAAAGGGTGGAAATTTAGGGGTGTATCACAGAATGGTTGAGGATGAAAGGAGGCTCTAGAGGTCCCTTGTCCAACTCTCCTTCCCAAGCAGGGCCACCTAGAACAGGTTGCCCAGAGCCATGTCCAGACAGCTTTTGAGCATCTCAAAGGAGACCACAACCACCCTCTGCAAGCTGTGCTAAGGCCTCTCAGTAAAGAAATGTTTTCCTTATATTCAGACAGTGGAGTTACATAAATTATTTTATTCGGCAGCAAAACTGGATTAAGATACTTCTATACATGCACCCCTTCCCAATGCATCCATTTTTTTTCTCCATTCACGCTTTTCAGATCCCTGTTCTCAGCATGGTGCAGTTATTTCTGAAGTAGCACTGTATAGCAGATTGCTGAATTGAACTTTAAAATGCTACAAAAAGAAACTTACTCAGGGGAAGAAAAAAAAACCTCTAAAAGATTCTCTTCCTTTTTTTGTTTTCTTGTTTCTTTTGCTTTTGGTTTTTAGTTTGTAAACCCAGGCATCAGTGGGATCATAACCCACCTGCAAACAGTAATATGGCAGCAGTGACAGTGTACAGGACTTTCAAAATCCAGCTTCATGCCATATCATGTAGCACCCTCAGTCCTGTTGTCCAGAGTTCGGCTCCCCAGGGAATTGTATTTTGTGGGTACTCACATTAACACCAAAGTCTAAACTGAGCATAACACTTGCACTGAGCAAAGAAACAGGATACAGCAATCATACAACCCAACTCTTCTCCTGAATATAGGCCGTGCTCAAAAATAGGTGCAAGTAATGTGACTCTGCCTCAGCTGGTGCTGAACCCACCGGAGCTGGGAAGTTAATAGAAGACAAGAAGAAGGCCCTTTAATAATTTTTTTTCTTCTTTTCCATACACAAGTGTGAAAGGAGACACGCTTCAGTATGTCAGGGATGTTTTACAGCCACACTGCATGCTGCACATTGTGCTAAATGACAGTGCTGGGGAGGGGCAGGGTGGGAGCAGGAATCTTTATATAGCACTGAGAGCAGTAATTCAGCCCCTGACAGTCACATGAATACAGCCCTGCAGAACACAAACAGTATCTTTCCCTGGTATTAGGCTATTAGTCAGATAAGGCTCCACTTTGGATTTGAAAGACTTAAACTGACAAACGATCTTGTTTTTCTTCACCCTGCTAACCGTGGCACAGAGCTGGAGGAATCTCAGCACTTTCCACTGCTTATATAACAGGTGTACTCATAAATATGCAAAGATGATTTGAAGATACAGTTTCTAATCCATGCTTTATGCCTGAACAATTTAAATGGCTTTCATCATGTAGACAGCATTGCCGGCTCTTTGCAAGCAGTTCCTTTTTAATTTTAGGCTCTATTAGCTGTATTTTTGTTTAGTGTGGGTTTCACGTGAATTTAGGGGAAAAAAAAAACAAACACCCCCATCGAATGGGGAGATTATTAAGAGAAACGCATTTTTAGATAGAAAATAGGTGTCATGACTTATCTCCAGATCAGGTTTCAAGAAATTTAAGATGCATATTTCTCTAAAAATGCTTCACACTGCATGGAGAACATCCTATCCTAGCTCTAAGCAAACATGATAAAGTAGAAGTAAACAGTAATAACCAAAAACGCAAGCATTGAGTATGATTAGCAGAACACATACCACACCAAGTATCTCTTTGAGATTCAGTAGTTTAACAAGTTTGTTACTCCAAGACAAGAATTTGTTTTAAATCAACTTAATTTCCATTTTCAGCACATTAGTCCTGACATGCCTCATGAGTACTCCTTCACATGCGAAAAAAAGAAGCTATTGCAAAAGGAGGCATCAGATTAGACATCATGATCCTGCACCAAGTCTCCTGCTTAAGAGTACTGATGGAAAGACAGATGACCAAGGAATGTGGAGCAGGATGCCAGACTGACCCCGCCACACCAGGGCCAGATGCCTTTATGGAAAAACCCTGAAGGTCAGAAATTAAACAATGGGTGGAAAACAGAGAGAGAGAAAGGTAAGAAGAAGGAAAAAAATGAAAAGGAACATGCAGCGGCTTTCTGTCACATAGAAAGAGGTGATACCAACCATGTGTTACCTTTCACTAAGGACCAGAATTTCTACAGCTTTTAATTGGTAACAACTTCTGTAAATATGGACAGGTTTCCCAGTCCTCAGTGAGGGAGGAAGCACCTCATGGTCTGTTGGTCCATATATGTAAACTCTCTGTCTGAAATGCAAAATGTTCCCTTAGAACCACCAGTGAGTAGACACAAAGAGAGGAAAAAGTATCTGTTTCTTTCTACATACACCCTAGCATAGGGCCTTAAATATCACAGACTGTTTCTGACTATTCAGACATAGCTTTAAGGGGAAGTACATCCATTAGTGCAGTCCTGATGCCAACATAGTTTTTGCCATTTATTTTTAGGTGAACTGAACTTCATTCTGAGAAAAAAAAATAAATACAAGAATATATTTTGGTAAACTTATACTCCCTCCTTATTTAAGACCCTGAAAATTAGGCTTCAGCTTTTACACCGAAAGTACTCCCATACTGCTATTTTGGGGTGACTTCAATCACCCTCTGACTGTGATTCCTATTGTAATTTTCCTGTAACTCCTACTTCACTCTCCTAGGAGCCCATCTCCATGAGGTGTGGCTGCATTATCGTCCGTGCTGGGCTCAGGGGTGGAATGTAGAAACCAGTGAGGGGAGTGACCCAGTCCATGACAACAGTTACACGATATTTTCAAAAGGAGCCTGGAGAAGAACAGATGTCACAGCATTTCAGAAGGATACAGTTACTCATATGCTTTAGCCTCTCCTAACTGTAACATAACCATGTGAGCAATTTTTGATGCATGTTTTATTATTACTTAAATAAGACATTTAGGTAGCATCTATCTCCTCCCATTTTCAAACTTACTTTTTAGAAGATCCTCACTAGCAGAACAACCTTTTAATCTGGGGAAAAGTCAGAAGAGACTTCTTTGGGTGTTTCAGTTAGAGCACATTTATGACAGAGTAAAAAAATGTAACATTCAAAACACAAAGCTGTTTGTGTTTAAAAAGCTCATTCTAAAGAAGAGTTGGCTTCTTCTGCCCAATTTAAGTTTAATATAATACTAGATAAATTGCTTTGGGCCTAAAAAGGTACAAAGGATCAAGTTGGCAGATGAGGCATGGAGTTATTTCTAGTTTATCCTGCAAAAGAATGGTTTGTAAAGGAAGTCAAACTTGAAACTATATTTATTATTTACCAAAAATAATCAATTATGATCATGAAGAGCAATGAAGAGCCAGTGTGCATTTCAAAAAACATACATATCTAATGTGACATTTTGAATGATGTGTAAAAGATGTAATATTGCAGGTGATATAATCTTATTAAAATATACAGAAAAGCATTTTGCAGGTCAGCCAAAGCCAGACCACCACCTAGGAACGACAAACAACATTACACAGTAAGAGGACTTCAAACTGAAATTCTTTAAGCTTCAGAGTTGCTGTGGTCTCTGCACGATCTTCAGGACAGAAAAGGGTCCAGCATATGTCTTGAAAAGTACAAGAGCTGGTGGGTGAACCAGCCTGGACTCCTGCCAAGACAGAGAAGTTGGCACTGATGAGCACGGGTCCAGGCTCCCTATACTTGTTAGAAAAGTATCCTATGGAGAGAAAACTGTTACAGAGTCGTTTAACCAGAAGTTACCAAGCGTCTCTGAAAGGTCTCACAGTCAAAGATGAAATTCAACATCACTATGGCTATTTCTGGCTCAATGCATCCCACACAAAGCTTCTTCACTTTTCCCAAGGTGACCCAAGTCACCTCTCTTGGCCACACAGCATCTTCTGTAGAACAAAAAACAGACAGGAGGCTGACCTTCAAAGCTGAAGAAGAAATATTGGACTTGCCACGAGCCCTCACCTTCCACAGAAGTACCACCAGCACACAATTCCAGCCAAGGCATCATTGTGCTCAAGAAGAAGTGTCTGGGCTCAGCAACAGCAAGTATCTTCTCCCACTGCAGACAAAGGAAAATGTCTCTGTTTCACTGTGCTCCAGAAGTGATTGCTGCTGGAGGTCAAAGATACCAGGCTGGTGAAGCTCCCAATCAACAAAAGAGTTTTTCACAGACCTTCAGATGGCAGCACAAAGGCACAGAGTCACTTTTACTGCTCCCACACTCCTTTCACCACAACACAGAGAGCAAATCCAAGTTGCCATGACTGGTCAGTGAGGCAGAAGCAAAGATATCAGAGCAAAGAGCAACCATCCTGATGAAAACTTCCAATGAGAACTGGGTTTGCCTTCAAAGTAGGAAAGAGCTTCTCATTAGCTGCAAGTTAGTATGCTGGAACAGCATGGATTCAACAAATGAATTACAGATAATACTAAAAACTTCAAGAAACACTAAAGGTAAATGAAAGAAACAATAATCACAGATCTGTTACCTAAAAATATACACCATGGTCTACATCTAAAGTATGAAAGCTAAAAAGAAATATGCAACTAAAGAAGGAAATAATACACTAGCTGACTTACTGCAACTCATTTCAGTTTTGAGTACAGACCTCACCTCCCTGAAGCATCAAGGATGCATGAAGGATTATTCTTCAGAGGAAACGAGTGCTCTATTATTTTTTATCCAAATTGTTAAAACGGACAATACCTTTTTGTAAAAACCAATGATCAAGCTAAATACAATAAAGTTTAAGGAAGCTTTTAAAAATATTATTGTTCTGCCACTCCATGCTTATACAGAAGTCCCTTGAGCTACTGGTAAATATATGCGTAGTCAGTATTTAAGCAAGTATTATCAGAGAGGCTGCATTTGATACCCTCTCAAACTCTAATGTATGCACATCCTTACAGTGTTCAATATTGACTTAAAACAAATTACTACTGCAAGTAAATGTCAAGTCATCTCTAGTAAAATACTGAAAACACACTAAACCTAAATTTCTCAGCTGTTGCAGTGCTTTTTGAAGGTACCAGCAAAACATATATCATAATACTGGACGAAAACATTTTTAAAATGCCACTAAAAAAGTACTTATTGTACTTAAACCAGTATATTTCTGGCCAAGGGCAGATTCAGCGGTTTATATACCTATCTACTTAGATACAGAGACTTCTTCCATTCAGTATGTCTTAGAAAGGAGTCATCTATCCATCCTGCTGGTGGGTAGGTATTTTTTAGAAAGCTGTTGAATCTTTTTTTCTATGCAAGTGCTTCAGTGTTTATCTAGCCTTATTAATATTTTCTGTCTTATCTCCAACCTGCATTTGTTTAATTTCCATTCCTAGGAGTTCAATTTTCTCATGTTTTGAACCATTAACGCTGCATTAACCTTGCACTACAAGAAAGTATTCTTCCTTGACCAACACTAGGCTTGTCAAATAACCAAAATAAACTCCCATCTTTCTCCTGGTAAACAATGTTTATTAAGACTGCTTTAATCCCCAATGTCCATGCTTCTACTCTTGGTCAGTCTTCCAGATCTCTTCTGAACTGTTTTGACAAATTCTCCCAAGACAGTGGTACAGATGCTCTTATGACTGAAGTCAGCATTTTTAAGAGACACAGATAAATTCTTGTGACTGTAATGTGCCAAAAACTTTAGCAGCATAAAATTCATAAACAAAAACCGCAAGATTTTTCTTCATCATCATTAAAAAAAAATTTAAATTTAACTGCTGCTAGTCTCTTTGTGGTTGCTCAACACAACAAATCAACTTTTTTCCATTACAGCATGGAGCCAATTTAAAGTAGAGGCCAAAGAAAAAGTACTGCCTGTAATTTCTTTTTTAGAAGTAAAAATCACAGTCCAACAGTATTTTTTCCTAAAACAGGTTAACCCCTCATTTCAAAAACTTAGAAAACTTACAGCATCTTCTAAAGAATGCTTTTTTTTTTAGACTAAAAAAATACGGCCAATGAAACTGGGCTCTTCCAGTGAATTCAGCACAGGGGTTTGCCATTATCATCATTCAGGAAAGAAGAGGGATGTTTCTGTATTTTGTTGTTTCACTAGGTTGTTTCACTGTTTTTTGCTCATCCTCAGGCATCTGTCAAAGAAGTCTAGCATTTGAAACACAATTTCCATTTTAAGATTCTTCACCAAAGTTGAACTGCTCACATGTCTCCATAATGCCGTCATTTTATTTGTTCAAACATTCATCAAAAATACTTTCTCATTATTTGAATGATATTTCTTTTAACAAGGATAAGAGAGGCAAAATTCTAAATTTTGCTCACTCTCCTTGCAATTGTAACCATGAAAAATATGAGCTAATATGACTTAGGATATCACCTCAAAAGAAAAAAAGGTGAAGTTTCATTATTTGCTATTACGTTGGTGCATGCAGCTGTATGAGACTAGTCATAGATTGTATGGATTTCAGAAGGAAATTTTCTGTACAATTTCAAAACTGTTCCATAATGAGATACTAGAAGCCCAAAGACCATTTTGGTCTATTTTCTCATTAAATGGCAGTAATAGATGCAAAAGCCCTGTAATCATCCTGCTGATACCACATAACTCTTTCTGGAGGGTCCACACAGATGGAACAGTCCAGGCCTGCTTTCTCTGAGGAGACTGTTGCTAAGGTCTCTTTATTTTGCCAGGCTGTTTATGGACACATGGGCATCCACATAGTAGGAAAAAGAGTGTCAGAACAGTTCCTTTGGGTCTCTAAGACAACCAAAAGTCTCTGAACTTTTGCTAGTCTAGGCAAACTTTCAACCAGCAGCCTACCAGTGAATGGGTCAGGATCCATTATTTACACTTCAATATTTGTCACAGAGTTAATTAAGAAACATTTTCCTGGCTTCTGAACAGCTCTTACCAGACCAGATTTACAAGATTTTTTTTTTTTTAAATTGTAATCTTACATATAGATCAAGACAAGATTTGAATGAAGAAACTGCAGATATCATAGTTAGGAGATACGGTTTCTGGATCCAGACAGAAATAGGACCAAACAAGTCCTAAGACCCATTTTTACTTTCATATTAAGCAGACAACATTTGAAAAATCCCTCAACTGCCACCATTCTGCAGACCCAGCCACACACATAAAAGCATCCTAAATGATGGCATATTAATGGTCCAGTCTTTGGAAATCAAAAACCATAGGAAATAATTTCTCTTCCGAGTTATCAAGATCCTTTATGAGAATCCTTTCTTTCTCTAGCTGTTCAATAATAACCATGATAGTCTTAAAAAGAGATCATCAAGACATCATGTATTTTTCACTGACAACCTCTGTTGTAAAATAACGTGGCAATTATCCACACCCCGGCACTTGATGCTGCTCTAAGCTCTGCAGGTTATGTGTCAAAGAGACTTTGCCTATCAAACTGCCGAGAACCAGCAAAGAACCCTCTTCTCAAAAGGGGGGACTACAAGAAGCACCCCGGCATGGCTCCCTCCATCCCCCGAGAGGAGGGGCTGTCCTGGTAGGATTTCACATGGCTCTAAGGCAGAAGCCTTCTCTCCTGTGGCCAGAGGCTTAAATCAAAGCTGTGGCCACAGTCTTCCCAGCATCTGTCTCAAGCTGTATTAATTTAAGTTTTCTATTCCTATATTTGCTGGTTTATTGCAGAATATCATGGCATCCCCAGTATGTTTTATACATGTTTCAAAGTTATATTTAATACTAGTGATAAATAATACTGGCTAGCAATTAGAAGCACTAGCTAAGATTACCCCCCAAAAAAACACAAAAGATTTATTTATACAGCTCTAAAATGAGCAATTCCCTAATGCAATGCACCAAGTGGAGTTAAATGAAACCAGTTCCCATTTTTTAGTGTATGTTTACCCTGGTAATACAAGGAAAGACCAGAACTCTGCAGAGAGCAATCATATTTTGGAAATGCCCCACCCCACACACAGCCAAGGGGAGAATCAGGGGCTGTTCTTAACAATCAGGAAAGGCTCTTCACAAGCCAGGAAAAGACTGCTGCATCCAGACCACTGGAGCTACTGACTGCAAGGAGGTACTTAAGAAGAAAGGGGAGGGGAAAAAAAGGCAGGCGGGGGAGGAGAGAAGGCAGAATGGGATCATCAGGAGTTTGGAAAAAATTGAAGCTCACCCACCGGGAAGATAGGGGAATATACATGCATAATTTTACATGGATTAAGAGTTTGTGTCAATTCTGTGATGTGCTGTGGTGAATTCTTATACTGCAGTGAGTCATCTTGTCTGACAGTTGCTGGGGAATTAAAGCAGTTATTTTTAAAAAATTATATGTCCTGCTTGATGCGTTATACAAATAGCCTCTTAAAAAATTAAAACGCAGTCAATGCATTTTTAAGTATAGGAGAGCTATGGTACATTTAGGATTCTCTGTACCACACCTCAGACATCCATTCGCAGCTACGAAAACCTAAAGGAGTCCATCGATATTCCTTCAGAGAAACTTTGACCTTTTTGATACTCTCAATCCAAATCTTGCCTCAACAACTAGTTTATTATATATGCATTTTATACGGCATGAAAATACTTTTCCCCGAGAAAAAAAAAAATAATTAAAAACAAAGAGGTGTGATAAACCTCAATCCCTTTGATACTGAAAGGGTATTTGGTTTGCTCAAAATCAAAATGACAGCAATCCCCTTCTAATGGATTAACAAAGGCAGGTCAACACCCTTCCAGAGAAAAGCAGCATGTTGACTCACAGCCATAGGTGCACGTTGCGCTGCTGGTTTGGCAAGGGGAAGCAGCGCTGGCTCCTGCTCCCTGCTCTGTACAGCAGCATCACGCAGACGTACCCTGAAGCTGCAAAGGGCAGCTCCTTACAACCGTGTTCTCGTTCTAAATACATTGCTTACTCCCTGCTTTGCCTATAAAACTGACACCCCCGTGGCAATTTTCGCACATCCTTGGGAGAAGTGTTTTGAGTACGTCAGTTGTGTAACACAGTAAAGATCATCTGAATGATCTATTAAGTGTAACCCTTGGGCATCAGTGCTGCTCAACATCAGCTGGCAATAAAGGTATATTTACAGCATGCCTTCGGGACAGCTGTTCTGGGAACATCCTGGAGATTTGCATAGTCTATTTTACAAGGCATTACCATGTACTTCAACTGAATGAGTAGCAGAGAATTCTTTTGACATGACACCACCCATTAGAAGCCCTTAAATCCAAATAGCACAGTAAAGTCAAGCAGGTAAAACAAAACAAAAAAAACAAAACAAAACCAAAAAAAAATAAAAACACACAAAAAAAACCCTCTTCAAATTTCAGTGCCTTAAAATGCAAATGGTTAATTCATGAGTGAATTGAACCTGGTTTTAAAATAATCGAGTTACTGTCCCTCTCCAACTTGAGCACCATCAGAGAAACAAAACAGCTGATGAGAAGAGCTTTATCTTACAAAGAAAGAGAAGTTTCTGTTGCCAGCACTCTTGATTTTATCATAACTCCCATGGTATCCAGTATATTTTCTTAAAAGCCTTAGATCTTGTACGTAACTGACGTGAAAATTTCAGCTTTATGTATTTGGAGTAAATTAGTCCTCTCTTTGCCAGAAAAAATAACCGAAAACATGAGCCAACTGCACCCCAATGACTCAAAAAAACAACAAGAAGCAAATGTGAGTATTGAATTTCTTAGTTCATTTCTCACCTAAACTGAGGAAGTATTAACACACTGTCATTGAGCAGGTGATACCCACTTGCTAAGCAGAGCACTATCTCTCAAGGAGTGAATTAAAAGGATGACTTTGCCTCCCGAATCACAGAGGTGTGCTAGTTATTGAAATTTTCACACTTTGAAACCTTACTGCGAGTGAAGAGCCGGCTGGCAAATGTTATGGAGAAATAACAACTAGAGGAGTTAACTACACATTTCTGGTCCCAACCCAGTGACTACATGCATACAACAAAAGATAGAATTTATATCTTATAAAATAATAAACCTGGCCAGGCAATGACTTAATCAACCCAAGTAATATAATCAAATATAATCAAACCAGTCGATACAACGAAAGCTGAGGACCAAATTAATTAGGTGACTGCACATCCAGTGCCTTTGGGAATCAGTAACCGCTCATTAAAGATCTGCTGAGACTCTTTCTGAAAGTGCTCTTTGGAGAAAAGTTCAGACTTTCAAAAAAAGAAACCTGCTATGCCTCATATGTTTAAAATGGAAGAGGAATGGAAGGATAGTGTGGAATACAGGGAGAACAGTTTCTGAACAGGATGGTTTCCACATTTTCCATGTGGCGTCTGTGGTTCTTTACGTGTTTCTGCTATGTTATCTGACACTTGGATAAAATACTGGAAGAACTATAGAGCATCTTTACCTAATTAATTTTGGTTCAGGAAGTAATTAGAAGGGCAATATAACCTTGTATACCATAAACTGAGGGTAAAATGAGAAAAGGGGTTGGAATTTTTTTTTTTAATTTTAAAGTGTTTTTAAGAATGGAGGGGTTGTAGAATTACTTTTTTTTAATAAGACAGCACATTTCAGGACTCCTGGTTTTATTAAATCAGTCCTTCAGTTAACAACCCCCAAGCTATTCTAAAAAACAGGATGATTCATCTATTTCCACCCAGTACAATTTTATACATCGTTAGAAAACTAAAGCCTCGTAAAATTCTAAGCAGCCCTGAAGAACAGCTACTGCAGTGACATGTTGATTGCATCAGCCTAGAAGGGCTACTTCTGAGCAATGCAAGCTTTAGTAGGCTCAGTGGAAACTATTGGAGTGTCAAAGAACATGTATGTAACATACCGGCATCAAGCACCTTCGCTCAAGCACAGCAAAACAAATGTCTCCAGAACATCTGCTGGGATAAGGATGATCCCACAACTTTCAATCTTCATAAAATTAAAGTGCTGTTGAGCCCCCATGTCCTGAGAAACACAGAAGCAATTTTCCCTTTCCAAAGTGACATGAAAACTACATCCAGAAGCATACTATTGATGCCCTAAGCTGAAAATAGTGTTACATGCCAATGCATCACTGTGAAACTCATCCTCAACACCCCTCAGAGTGCCAGTTGCCTCTGGCACTCACTCCTTGTGTGGGGCAGGCTACCTGCACACAGACATGGAGCAACCTGGCAAGGGTTTCTGGCTCTGACTGATCTTCACCTGACAAATCATCACAATGAAACTAACAAAATCGAAAATGGTTATTCTAATTTGCATCCATAGTACCTTTTAAATAGCTATGTTTAAACCAAAAAAAAGCCCATTCAGACCACAGCAAAGGGAAGGTGGAAGGCATGTGGCTTGCCCACAATAACCAACAGGTTAGGACTGCCACAGAGACGAACTTCGCAGAACACCAAGTAAACACCTTCTTGACCTTCTTCCTCCCTCTCAAGCAATGAGAAAGGCATTCGGCACTATCAGCTACTAAGCACATGCTACCTGTCCGGCAGACAATTCCTGAGGCTCTCCTGCCACATCCCTGCCACCAGTGAGGCTGTTCTGAGTGCGCAGCTTAAGGAGGAACACAGAATTTGGCTACAAGGTGGGGGAAAATGCCATGGCCAAATATAAACGTGTGATGACTACCGGTGGAGACTGTAATTACAACACCTGCACGGTGCCTGCTGTGTAAGTGGCACAGCACCCAGCAGTCTGGTCAGTCACACGGACACCAGATATTTTACGTTCAGCTTTGAGATGCACTGCGTGGGCAGGACCCACGCTATCACACTTCCTAGAGTTAGGAACGACACAGCTTTAGTTCACAGCCAAGGAATAACCTTGCAATAATCCTGCTGGTGCTCCTCTCTTTTCCACAAAGCAGCAGCTCTTTCAGAAGCTGTTCCTAAAGCTGCACTGTCTGTCCGTAGCAGGTTTTGGCACCAGAGAATCACGCTGCTTGGGTACAAGCGGCATTTGTAAGACCCACTGCACTCAGTGGCACCAAAAATTAAAAACTCACAGTCACAAACAATGCATGCAATGATTCAGCCATGCAGCACCTGAAAAAACATCCTCCTAGCAAGTCTAACTCGGAAAAGCACTTTAAAAAGGGGCACAAATTATGGCAGTCACTCAGCTCCCAATGTCATCAGTGAGACCCAAACACACATTTAAGGATGCAGTTACCTGTCTATTGCCTTCAACAGTTTCCTGCTTCACAGAAGCAGCAGAGACACCCTAACATGTCACAAGCATAACACGTGTTAAAACCTCAATCTTGCACATGCATAAGCTTATCTCAGTGACTGAACTCCGCTGAAGGCGCTGGACTGGCTCATTATGGACTGGCCAAGAGAAGCACATGCGTAAGGTACTGCATATTCAGGGTGTAAAGATGCACAAAGCTGCCTTGAAAACCATTTAACTCAAGAATTAGCGTGGCCAAAGTACGAGCAGACTTCTACAGCACAGCAAAACTCTACAAATTACTGATCCCACTATCTGGGACCAATTTTGGGAACTGGCCAAAAGTTGCAACATGGGATACCTAAAGGTAGGAGCTTTAAGCAGTAAATTGTTTCATTTTCTCAGGCACTGAGCACTGTCACGTACTTGACTAAGAACACATCAAGAGCATCTTGGGGAAAGACATTGAAAAGGATGCTGCCTTTTCTGCACCTGCCTCCCAGTTCCAACTGATCTTCATTTAGGCTGCCACAGTCAGGAAACACGAGCCATCCCATCTGCCGGGTGTAACATCAATGGTGCAGAAGGAAATAGATTGTCAGTGGGTTAAACTCATTCCACATCTAGCTGCAGGGAAGTTACAGCACTGCAGATACAAATGCCCAATTTGAAACCATGTCCCACTTCCTCAGAGCCTTCTTGGATTATGCTTACGGCAACAGAAACTGCACCGTAAAACTACATTACAACTTTGGTACACTGCATTAGCATATTTATTGAAGGTCTATGCCAGTTTGATTTGGGTTTTTTTGCAAGCATTTACTAACAGCTGTTTTAATTAGTATCTCATTGGTGTGTAGACAATGAAGAAGCACACCAAGAAGCATTTTCTGCATAAAGTGGTAACGTTACATATACCATGGCATAAACAGTCCTTCCTCCCACCCTCACTACCGTTGATGAGGGCCAATGGACAGGCAGTGCATCACAGAAAGGTAGTACTGTATTTAACTCCTCTTATTTCAAGTTTTCAGGGCACCCTCAGGGAGGGGGAGGCACAGAAATGAGAGCCACATGCAATCTCAGTAGCTCATTCTCTTCACCCTCAAAGCGTTAAAAGGAAAATACAATGTCAACATCAGCTCCTCCCTGCTGATGAAACTGGCTCCAGTGCATTTTACTTTCTGGCTCTGAGCCCTTACAAACCGTTACAAAAAGACAGAAGACAGACAGACAGCTCAATATATCGACCACTTCCAATAACTAATTTGGGACACGCTGGGTCATTTTGTTCCTTCTGTTAAGTGCTGTAGTCTCTCGGTGGTGAATGAACCCTGACAATTGGGGGGTTTTATTAAAAAAAAAAAAAAAAAAAAAAGAGGGGGGTAGCTAATAGCAGATTTGCATTTCAGGAAAGAGCCAACCCTAGCATGAGTATATATAAATACTCCCCACTCTCTTCCTCTGGGAGACAGATTGATCTGATACACTAAAATCGTCTCCACGATTCTGGGCGCTCAATGCCCGCCAGCGAGGGCAACTGACAGGCACTCATCCCTGCCTGCCTCTCGCTCCTAACCCCGGCGCAGATGCACATGGAAACGGGGAGCGGGAGTCGGGCTGAGGAGAGGAGGGCGGGCTGGGGCTCCTGCTCATCCTCCCTGCCACGGCAACAGCATGGGCTGCGTGCGCGCCTTCCCAGCTCGGGGACCGGCGGAGCATCACAACCAACCACGCCAAGGAATCACCGCGAGCTTTCAATTGCACATTAAAAAAAAATCCCGAAAAAAAAAAAGGCACCAAATATCGTTTCCTCTGAGTAACCTGACTGGTATTGTCCAAAACGACCTTATCACGGCGTGTTTTGCTGCAGCCGACACACACATCCACACACACGCTGCGTGGACTCCGTGGGAGTCTGTCGATGCGGCCACAGCGGGGTTTGGCACGCAGGTAGCACGGCACGTTTCGGTGAAGCCGCGTTTCCCTGGCAGGGCAGGAGCCCCTCCGATCCATCCCCGCGGATCTTCTCCCACCTCCCGCAGCACCACCGCGTGCGCGGCCGAGCCCCCGCCGCCAGAGCCCCGCTGCCGCCCCCGCCCGCGCCGCGCCGGAGCGCGGGGGGCTCGCAGGTAGAACAAAACCACCCGCGCCGGGGTCCCCCCGCCGGCTGCCGGCGGGAGGGGCCCCTCCGGGGAGCCCCCCGGGCGCCATCGGGCCGGGTCCGGCTCCGCAGGGCCGCAGGGCGGAGGAGGAGGGTGTGCGATGGGGGAGCGGGCCGGGGGTGCCGCGCCGCTGCCGCCGCCGCCGCCGCGCCGCCCGCGCCCACCGCCGCCCCTTTACCTTCGGAGAGCTCCAGCTCCAGCTCGGCCAGCCGGGCCCGCACCTCCAGCGGCAGGGACACGCTCTCCAGGCTGCGGTCCGCCATGCTCGCGCGGCGGGGACGGGCTCTCCCCTCCTCTGGCTGCCCGCTCTCCCCCTTTGTCCGCGGCTGGCGGGGCGCGGGAAGGCGGCGGGGCCGCGGCGGGTGCTGAGTCCTCCCCGCGGTCTCAGCCGGGCATGCAGGGGGGAGGCGGGCGGGCGGGCGGTCCGCGCGGGGGGACGGGGCGCGGAGGGAGGGAATGCGGAGGTTTCTCCTCTCCTCCCCTCTCCTCCTCCTCCTCCTTCGCCGCCTCCTTCAGCGGGGCCCCGCCATGGCTGCTGCTCCCGCCGCCCGCCCGCGATCGCTCCGCATCGGCTTCCCCGCTCCGCTCCGCGCCCGGCCCGCCTCCCCCGCCCGCCGCCGCCCGGCACCGCGGCGGCGGCTACCCGTGGGCTCGGCCCGGCCCCGCTGGCCCCGCTGTCCCCGCCCGGCTCGGGCTGGCGGCGGCGCTGGCGCTGCGGTGCCGCTGCCGCGACTGGGGCTGGCCGGGCACCGCCGCTGTCACATCCACGTGACCGCGACCGCCCCGCCGCCCGCCCGCAGGGGGCGCCCCGCGCTCCGCTCACAGCGCCGCCCCGCCCGGGACTCGTCCTGGGGCTCGTCCCAAGGGATCCTCCCGGGGCATCCTCCCGGGGCATCCTCCCGGTCATCCTCCCGGGGCGTCCTCCCTGGCCATCCTCCCGGGGTATCCTCCCGGTCATCCTCCCGGGGCATCCTCCCTGGCCATCCTCCCGCGGCTTCGTGTCCCGGCGCCGCGGACGCGTCCGGCGGCTCCGGGGTGATGCAGGTGAAGCGCTTCGACAGTTTTTTATTCAACCCTGAACTGGTGCTTCGGGTCCTCGTTATACCGAAGAAGGCGCGGAAGGAGTGGTGTGCCCGAGACAAGTGGAGATTCAGCACCAGCACTCCGACCCCCCTGCTTTTCCTTCCCCACCTGCTGAACAACTTCCTGAATGCCTGTTTTCAGTTTCATTCTCCTCATACAGCCAGTGGTGGACTATGTAGTTCCAGGTTAACAGTGGCACTTGATGATCTTAGGGGTCTTTTCCAACACAAAGCTATTCTATTCTATTCTATTCTATTCTATTCTATTCTATTCTATTCTATTCTATTCTATTCTATTCCTATTCTATTCTATTCTATTCTATTCTACTCCACTCTATTCTACTCTATTTTACTCTACTCTCTTCTACTCTACTCTACTTTACTCCACTCTACTCTCTTCTATTCTACTCTATTCTATTCTATTCTACTCTACTCTATTCCAAAAAAGCCAGGCAATTCTGGCACATATATATCATCAAACCCTGGGTGCACATTTCCATGAAAGAGTAGCATAATCTTTACACAATGAAGAAGAACAAAGTTGACTCTGTGCTGTGTTCATGCTTAGCACCAGCATGTATCAGTTGACACCAAGCCTATATCTGAGAAGCATAGTAAAAAGAACTTAAAAGGTAAAAAAGGACTCTTAATTACACCACTCCAACATAAGAAGGAATGTTTTGAAAACATTTAATAAAACTCCCTTTCATATCAACAAATATATTCCACAAGGAACATCTTCCTTTTTCTCTCTGTACATATTCCTGTCTTTGTTTGGGTTGGGGGTTAGTGGTTTGTTGGTTCTGGTTTTTTAAAATGTCTCGCAAGAAGGAAACGGCAAGATACCACAACACCTATGGTTTCAAGAACCCTTGGGGGTCCCAAAGGTAGAACAGGTCTTAGTGGGTCACAATGTCAGTAGAAAGGAAAAGTCATCATCAACCCAGGCCAATCTTGACTTACCAGCTTACCATTCCAGCCCGTGGAAGAAAAACAAGGATGTAGGAGTTCCTTCAAAGATAAAGCTTAGGCTGCCTCTATACTAAACAAAGTAGATTTTTAATATGCTGTGGAATGAAACCAAATTACATCATGTTACCAGCTGTGCTGAGCAGACATCTGCACATGGGAGCCATTCCTGCAGTATGTGTAGGGCTGGTGGTTTCTCCTGTTTTTGCTGGTTGCCAGCCCCAGACACAGGAGAGCTGTTTACTCCCCAGCATCACTCCAGCCAGACCAGTGGCAGAACTGGTTGGGATACTTTGATGAGTTTGCCTGCCATAAACAAAGCTTGAGCACACGAAGTCCCTTGGTTTTACGTTGCTGGTATTTGTTTTACTGTCATATATGTTGGTTTCTAGTAATCTCTTCTGGGCTACTCTTCAATGCAGTGAGAAGGAGAGCTGCCTGGTCAGCCTCCCTTGAGTAGGGCCATTGCTTTTAGCAGCATGGTGACACACACTATTTAGGGCTATACGAATGTCTCTCCCCCAGTGCTGTGCTACACAGGGGTAAGATTTTTACCTTTTGTTGAGCACTGCGTGTTTCAAATACAAACACTAAAAAAAAAAAATCCAGGTCTCCCTTGTTCATTACATCCAGACCTAAACAAAGAAAAGCAATTAAATCCAAATGTGCTCCAGGGTTCCTACCTGCGAATCTGAGTTTTGTTTGTTTGTTGTGTTATGTGGGATGAAATAGGCTGAAAGTATCAGCCTTCTGCAGGAGCAGCTTTTTCAAGTATGATGGAGGCAGCCAAGAGGGAGACAGGGGAAGGTTTTGCAGTGATCCAGCTTCCTCTGCTTATGTGTATCTCCAAGCTGCACCTTTACCTCCCTAGTCCTGATAGGTGCTGATTATTTTACTCATTACCTGATTGTTACAGAGTCTGTATTGCTAACATTCACACCGCTTTCCAGACTTTTCCTTTCATGAAGTTACCCAAAGGGACCTAAAGAGAAATAGTTCAATAATCACATCATTGTGCCTGAAATATTCTTAGTTCTTCCCTGACGTGCCCAGGGTTTCAGGTGTTGGGTGCTTTTAAAGGAAGAGCAATCCCTTGGGGTTGGAACTCACCCGGCAGAAATGGAAATGGCAGGGAGGTGTCCTGGTGGTGGCTCCTGTGGAGGGACTTTGAGGGGCAACAGAGGCCCTGCCTGGGCAGGCAGGGCCATCCCACCACTGGGACTGGGTACAGACAGTGGGAAGTACTGTGGGAGCCTTCATGTGGGACTCCATCAGCCAAACCCTGGCATCAGGATGCACACAGGGCCATGGCAACCTCCCTTGGAAAGCTCATCTGTTCACCTTGGGCTGATCACAAGAGGTGAGATTTCTTACTAATGCAAAGTATCGGAGCCCAGGCTCCAGGAATGAAATCTCAAGCATATGAATTTGCGCAATGGTTTTGATGAAACACTGAAATTCCCGTGAAAAAGAAGCAAGTCAGGAGATTTGAGCTAGCTGGTCTTAATTCATTAATCCTTTCAGGTTTATAGGTAAGAGTCAGGTCCTAATCATCCCTCAGAATGAGATGGGAAAGTTCAAAACTCCAAGAAGTCCAGGATACTATTTGTATTTTGAATGCAGTGATTAATTAGCATGGTCAGCATTTGTAGAATGCTTTTCTATCAAGACATGCTTTCAACAGGCCTGGCCATAGTTACATGGCATATGGTTTATCTGCCTTAAACAGCAGAAATGAGTCAGTGATGCCATTACAACAGAGACCCTGGTCAATGCAGCTTACAGTGACTTCATACACAAATGCTTTTGCTAAAGTGATTTGGATTATTAACACGTAAGGACCCATTTTAACGTGTGTATCTTCATGGAAATTAAAGAAAAAAAAAGTGTATTTTTATTTAACAATGTTTATGTAGTTGTCAAATCTTACTCGTAAGTACACTCAGTACAGATTGTGTTATGGTGTTGGTAGCTGAGAAACCTCTGAAGGACCACATAGAACTGACTAGATAAAAATTTCCTAGTTCTCTCACAGCAAAAAATGTATCTCATTTTGCAGAGATTTGTCCCAAAGTCAGGTTTATGCTAGAAAACATTCCCAGCATCCCATAACTTTAGGAAGGTGACAAGGCAATAAAGGTATTCGGAAAAAATTAAAAAGCTCTAGTGTAGAATCTGTTGCCTTAACCTAAAGCATCCTTAGCAAAAGCAAGACAGCCATATCTGTGAATGAAAGGGTGAGCTGCTTTTCTGTGTGAGGGGGGGAGTTGGCATTTGGCCAACACAGCACAAAAAACCCCAAAGTCAAAAGCAGGAGGCATTCACAGAAAAACAACAAAAATAATCAGCTGCCTGGAGGGATTGGGTTATAAGAGTGCTTACTCAGCTTGAGAAGCACCAGCCAGGGATGGCCCAGATAGCTGCCCATGATTATTTGAAGGGTGGAAACACTGAGGAAGTTGAAGTGGGGAAAAGAGCAGGGAAAAGAGGATATAACAGAATAATCTAATGGAAATAAGATAGGCAGCCGGAACACGTATCAGGGAAAGCTTCCAGGGGATGAGCAGCATTAGACTGCAGAAGAGGCTCTCAAAGGAAATGATGGAATCCCCATAATTTGAAACATTAAAACCAGAGTAGACAAAGCGATCATGAATATGCTGTAGGAAATAATCCTACCGTGGGATGGGATGAACATGCTTGTCTGGCATCACTTATGCAAAGATGTACTGCTTTTTTTTTTTTCTCCTGTTGAAATCAATTCATTTTTTCCCCCTTCACCTCTCCACTTCCATTCCCTCTATTTGCATCTGTCTGTTTGTGTCTCACAGAAAGATCAGGAAATGCATTACTCTTTTGCAGTTTCTACCACAGATGTGGTTGGATGGCTACTTGCTGCAAACTGTAAATAGAAAAAATATAATAATGTATTAGATACATTGATCAAGTTACCTGTGAATGGCATGCAAAGGGTTCTATAATTATTTACAAGTTGGATTCTAATTCCTTTTCACACTTAAAAATAAAATCACATTGTGTTTTCCAATTCCTGTCCTGGGGAAGGAAAAGGGGTTAGGGAAGGGGAAAGGGTGGGGAAGGGGAAGCAGAAGAGGAAGGGGGGAGAGAAAACAAAAGGGGAAGTGAAGAGGAACCACTCACCACTTATCATGTATGAATTTCATTCTCTGTTGTGCCATCCTGGCAAGTACCATGTTACACTTCTCCAAGCTTTTTAGACACCTTAGATCCCTCTAATTACCATGGGTGCATGTCAGATGTAAATTGCTGCGTATCTTGGCATTTGTTTCTCTGCCTCAATACTTTGAAATTATGTAGATGTCCTTCTCTTAATTCACTGTAGTTTATGAAAGTGAACCTGAGGAAAGCCAAACGAATACTGTGGATAGACTGATCTACTTCAGTGTACAGAAGAGTGTGTGAGCAAATCCTGGAAAACTGAGAGGAACCTTCATGATCCTCAGTCATTTTCTTCCTTTGCACCATTGCAAATGATCTCTGGTAGTGAAGGAACTGTGAAGTTCCTTTCTCCATCTGTCCCTGTGCCAGAGCTTTCTGACCTCGTAGCACAGCTGGCAGCAGGGAACATAAATTCATGCCTGAGCTCCTTCTGCACAGTTTGGCATATTAGTTCACATGCTGATGAAACTGGATTTGAGCTAAGACACATAAAAGGGAACTTTCTTGGCTAAAAGTGAGGTACTACATGGGAAAACGAAGGAAAAGGAAACCTTGGGAAATATAATTTCCCCTAATATATTAGATATTTCGCTCTCCATGTTACATTTCCATTGTTCTTAAAGGAACAATTTGATTGCTATCAACTTTAAAGTATTTTTTACAATGATATTTTGTGCATTTGAATAATTTTCCTACCTCTTTCGTTTTATTAAAAGCAAAAATCTAATAAAAAGCTTTTACTGGCACAGTTTAAATTAACTTTGATTTGAAAGTTAGTCCCACATAAGACATGTTTATTAGGCTCCTGCAGTCTGGCAAAGTTTATTTACAAAAAAAAAAAAAAAAAGAATGTCTCCACTGTTGCATTTCAGATAGGAATTTATAACACATTTCCCATGTTCAGAGAAATTGAGGGAACTGGCATCTGAAGATAGGAGACATCCCAATATTCTACAAGGAAATTCTGCATTATACTACAAGATCCCAATGCATACACATGCACAGTTGGTTTCTCAACACACATAAGAATAATAGTTCTTTGCTCTTTCATCAAGGTTTGAAGCTCCACTGATGCTTCCAGTTTTGTGAAAAGTCATCAGCTTTTCTTCAACAAAATTTCTTAAACTATATTCAGTGAATTTTTCAATCTACTGAAATAGAAACATGAAATTGAGTATTTGAGAGCAGATTTCCTGGAGTAAATTCCCTGGAGCAAATTCCTTTCCATTTTTTCTGTTTTCTGCTAATGTTTTTTTTTGAGGAAAACCTACATGTATGGACAAGGAACTAGTAATTTTTAATAGCTTGCCCTCCATTATATCATAATTTTTAGCAAAAAAAAAAAAAAGATTGGTGCTTCAATTTGAATTATCATTGACTCTTGTAAGCAAAAATAGTGCCTTTCTGCCATATCCAAATGACCCATCTCAATAACAATGGAAATATTCTGAAATGCTTTCACAATGTCTGTGGCAGCACCTTTATGTTTTCAATTTTTTATTTAGCAACAAAAACAGACAAATAAACAACACAAAGAAAAATTTAATTGTGTTCTGAGAAGTCATGTTGTAATTATCTTTACAATCTGTTCCAATTGCATACTGTCTTACATCTGACATTTACAATTAGCAATTTTGCACAAACGGTAGTAAATGTATGACAATTACTGGTCTCACTGCTTAATTGCATCAAGTAATTTCTTCTATCTTCCTGAAAGTAGAAAGTCTTTGCATTTCCGAGGCAGTGACTTGACATTTGAGAAAATACTGCTGTCATCATCACTTTCACCATCACAATCCATGTGAGAACGTAACTTGTAAGTACAAATAAATAATATTCAGTCTTAGCTCTTTATCACTTTTTAGTCTGTGCACATTGGTGCTGCCTCAACTAGAGCTAGATACTTGCTCCAAAAAACAAGTACACATTTTGGTCAGCCTCCAGCAAATGTAGTGCATCCTCAGGGATAACTTTTGGAAAGTCAACACTCATGTTATTCCTCCAACCTGTCTCAAGATCAATTTCTTATTCTGGTTAGGCTCTTCACCTCTGAGCTCTTTCCATAGGGAACCTATTTTTTTCTTTTTTTTTTTTTTTTTTTTTTAGAAAATCTTCTAATTCAATCCTACCATGAAACTCCCATCTCTATTTTTCTCTGAGGAGCCATTTCTTCCTTCCGATGTTACTATGAGGCTCTGACATATGTCTTCAATATTTCTTGATACTCAAGTTTGCAGTACCAGCTTCTGTATGAGCTGAAGTCCCTTAGGGTTTGCTGAAACCAGGAGAAAATTGAGAGAGCTGTACTAAAGTATTTCTCTGTAGAAATACTTCTCCTGAAAGGTCTAGCTTGCTTCTCTCTTTTTAAACTTTACCCTGCAAAAAATATTCTCACTGGTCCTTTACAAAAAAATCTTGCCAGGGCTTAAATGACCATTAATTAAATGGCCCAGAGGTTTTCTTCTTTGTATGCCATTTCCTTACTTGGTTTTGAGTGCAAAACCCAGGGCATTAAACTAACTTGGTTCTGCAGGCAAAAACTCCCATATGAAGCAACATCCCCACTTTTTATATAAGGTGCATGATTTAGCCCTGCCTTAGTGCAACACAGAAGAACTTCTTATTTGTGATTCTGTGTCAATTTTTGTTAATTAGTTTCATGGAAGTTGAGTTCAGTTCTGGAAACAAGATTAACAAGCAGTTGTTTTCATCTCTGTGTGCTCTCTGCAAACCCTAAAGTCATTGATTTAGTCTTCACCTTGCTTACACAGCAATTCAATGAATTATTGTTGTACTCGATGATCTTAGAGGTCTTTCCTAACCTAAATGACGCTGATTCTATGAATTAATGTGTACTTCTCAAATGAGAGGCCAGTGCTCAATGTCCCTGATGCATGAATAAATGCACTCTGCAGTGAGAGTGGCCACATCTGGCAGCAGAAGGGGACCAAACAGCTGGGCAGCACCAGTCAGGGCCTCAGACAGGGAATGGCTCACCACACTACTGCTTTTCACTGTGCATGGACTTTTTCCTTTCTTTTCTAAGCAAAAAAAGGTTAATGTTTGACTATTTATTTGGCTGAGTCTCCTTAAAGGCATGAGATCAGTGGACCATTTTAATAATAGTAGACAGTGCTTCCTGCCCCCTCTTATCTCTGGCCCTGGGAGCTGTTCTTACCAGAAAGTCCAAAACCACAACAGCACTGGCCTACAACCCCATGTCAGCAGCTCAGATTAATCATCCTTATACTGTTTAACTCTCAGTGACAAGGTTTTGCATTTGTGTTTTAAATAGTCCAGGAAATTCAGGACAGGATTGACAGCTGGGAACTTCAGTTTCCCAAGTTTAAAATTACTTTTTTCTTCATCTTCTTAATGCTTTTATGTACAGATACCTGTCTAAGGTATCTTGGCTTCCAGAGGCATTAGAGCTAACAGTGAAATCATTTTTCTGGACCATCATTGTCTAGAGAACAGGGTAAAATCTAGCTGTGTAGAAACATTATAACATTTACTTACATCATCAGGTGTTGTGAGGCTCAGTTATTAACAGTACTTGAGTGTTTCTCCAGGGAATGCCATGAATGCCACAGATACCATGTTTATCTAACGGTAAACGGTTTTTTGGCAACATAAGAAAGCAGTTTTACTTAAGAACTAAGACAATTCCTATGCTCTAAAATACCTTCAGTATTTCCTTCTGGTTTTTAGAATGTCCTTGAGATATTACAAAAATATCTTTCACTGTAGTTAAGAGGGGTAGCTTTCCAATTGCAATTTAAATCTTGCCTTTAGGAGAGAGCAAGAGAGCTTATTATTCTCCAAACAGGGCAACCCTGCATTCCAAGACTGGTAGTCTTTCAATCACACACTTTGATCTTGCTTCCTTCTCTTTTCTTGCTCTGTTTCTACTGTTTCTTGGTCTGATTTTTAACTGACCTATTTACTGACCTTTAAAACCTCTCCTGCACCACTTCAGGAGGACTTGCAATGTTATCAGATGTATGTAGTGCTGAACCACTGCAAGTAACTGAGTACCCAACCTCAGGTTTGTCTGGGTGATAATGAGAAGGGAAAAAAATAGGTGGGTTGAAATTCAAACCTTTGGATATTTTTGATACAAGCCTGTATATGAACATCTTTGATTTGATGTGAGGTCTCTGGGTTGCATGGAAGTAGCTTACAGACTGCTTCTAAGCAGTTTTACTTAAAAACTATCTAAAACACTTCTATTTCAAATTAAACTGAAGTTATATCAGTTAGCTTGCCTCAGCTGGGAACAAATCAAAACTAAGATGAAGTAAAAGTACCATTAATCCAAAATCAGAATGGCTGCAGCAGTTTAATTGGTGTGACTGTCTGTAATAGAGAAGACTTAGTGTCATGCATAGTTGAAATAATTTATTCAGATGAAATTCTGCCCAGGGGAAGGTTTCGAGTAATTATTTCATTTTTCTCAACCTTCTTTGCATAGAAAGTTTATTAAAAATCCTGATGCTCTGTCACCTTTTGTTATTGGCGAGAAAAATTTCTTCTTATTGGAGTTAACTTGTGTCCTTGGCTCTCTTATATGTAATTCCTCTGAAATAAAACAAACAAACAAACAAAATCCCAAACCAAGCAAATAAACAAACAAATTTTTTATTGCAGGAAAGTATTTGATTCACAGTTTTTTCAATATTTCACCTCTATCTGAGCTGTGATGTTGATTCAGCACAGGTGAGGTAACTCCAAATTTTTTTATAATGTTTTCTGGGAGTTCATGTGAAAAAAATCCTGATGTGACAATTTCACACATCCAAAGGAAGAAGTAGGATATTTTTATTTCTTTAGCCCAAGTAGTCGGTCAAGATCTTGCTTGAGTGCGTCTGTAGTATGAAAATACAGTTTACACGAATGTGATATATTCTTTCATGTAATGTTTTCATTTAGCAAAGACCTTGGTTTCTGAACACACCAGGTATAACTCTCCTAGATCCCCCGCTTCATCTTTCACTTCTTAAGCCAGATGTCTTTGTCTTTGCTGTCACTCACTCTCCACACTTCCCACATCCCTTTGTGCCCCAGGACCCTGCCAGACTGGGGACCTTGTGCTCCTTGTGACTTTGCTTCTGAAGAGACCCTGCACTCTGACCTAAAGCCTTGGCCAGGGCTCATCAGTCCTAGGGGCTTTCTTGCACCTTCTTCTCAGCCTGAATGAGGGATCAGCCTGGGCTGTGACAACTGAACAGTCCAGGACCTTGAAGCGACAATCAGGAGAGAGTCTGGAGCCCTGTGGGGCCGGTCCCTCGGGATGGTGTTGAAGAAGCTGCTGCTGGTGGGTGAGGAGAGAGCTGCTGGCTCTCAGGCTCAGCCCAAGCAAGGGATGTCAAATGCTACTGCTCCCAGGGACTGCTGTTTACTCACCTTTCCAGGTAACATTAATGGCAAGATTGGTGACATCTGTTCACCCTTTGCTAGTGACACCTGACCGGCTCACCACCTGCCCCATTATTTCAGCTGTCATTTTTCTGGGAACCTAAAAGGTTTAGCCAAAGTTTTGTCCCTTCGTGCTCATTTCTGTTACAGAAAGGGGAGTAAAACCTTCTGCTTTGTCTTGCTTTCAATTACCACAGGACAAGAATGCTTCTTATGTAGCTTGAAAGCATAAAATAGATGTTGCAAAACAAATCTCTGTTTCTTCAGTGAAATAGCCTTTTTTTTTTTTTTTTGTACATTACAGTGTAACCACTCTTGGACAATTTTTTTTTTTTTTTAATTGGAAACTACTTGCAGTTTAGGGAAAGAGTAGTATCTGGATCACAATTAGGATGGATAAATTAATGGAAAGGCATACAACAGAAAAAAAACACTCTGTACAATGCAGATATGATTGATTATTTTAGGGGTATCACATTAAGGTTAAATTACCACTGTGAACAAAGTGGCATTTAGAAACTCTTGAATTTCAGTGCTATCATTTCTGTGACCAATTTAGAATCTCATATGATTTTAGGATCATGTCTTGTTATGTGGCTGTATCATGGAAGTGACATATAGGTAGTTTTGCTTTTCCTTCAAAGATCTAGATTGTTATTATTATTGCTATTAGGAATGAAATGCTATAATGTTTTTTCTAATACAGACTTAAATGATGCTAATAAAACAAGGTACTTAGTCCACTAGCATGTCAATAAACCATTAAAATAATCCATATATAATTCTAAATCTAATTGGTAGTATATTAGCAGCCTGAGTTTTTCTTAGGGAGACAGAATAAATACTTATTACTTTCAGCTGGAGTTATATATGTTGTGGAGTGATGTACTGGATGACTACTGGGAATTTTGCTTGGTTTGAATGTGTTGTTTTTGTTCAGATGTGAGATTAAAAATGTACAATGTTTTTTTCCTGTGTTTGTTTTTATATTGTAAATATTGATCAGATTTGTTACATTTGGCTTATCCTGCCGAAGAATGAGAGAGAGAGACCTTTCCACTGCCTTCCAACTCTAATACAGGAGTGAGGATTTCAACCCTGTTCCTCCTCAGTCCCGGCCCCCCCAGCAGGGCACTAAACCTTAGCCCACCTGGGCTTGACCCACAGCCCTTCTCTCTGGAACAGTAATGGGGGTCTCCTTCCTCTGCCCACTGTCCATTTCCTTGAAGTCTGCAGGACTCCAGAATCTTTCTCTCCTCTGCCAAATTCAGCAGAAAGGGATAAAGATATGCTTATTAAAAAAAAAAAAATAAAATAAATTGAGCAGAAACAAAAAGGTGTTTCAGTTTTTTCCCCTCTTTGTAGGTCACTTACAGTAAACAAACTAAAAGATGATATCCAATGCCAAAAAGGTTGACACACAAGTAAAAGCTATTGATGAAAAATCATGGAATCATGGAATTATTTTTGTTGGAAGGGACCTTAAAGATCATCTGGTTCCAAAACTTCCATCATGTGCAGAGAGACACATTCCACTAGACCAGGTTACTCAAAGCTTCATCCAACCTGACCTTCATCTCATTCATTAAAAATGTTCTCAAATTGTAACCATGAAATAGGCTTTCTAATAGTCATATGAATATTCAAAGATATATTGTAGTCAAACAGTTCTGTAAAAGGCTGTAAAAGTGAATATTTCATAATGGTCTTGTGTCAGATATGTATGTGTATTAATTGAGACTTACATACCTCAAGTTGAAATTACTTCAAGGAGAAACATAGAATATAGTTCTTACTTCAGAACTATCTTTAAGATATATAATGAGATGGTTTCTGTCTTTAATGAGTTTAAATGAACTCATTTATGTTGGGAGTGTAGGAGGTGCCGGGTCAAGAAATGGGATAACGGTTAAAATGAGAACACGGAATGGAGTTACAAACCTTAATACCATTTAGTATGTAGTTTACTTTAGTACTCAGACATGTCTCTTACAACAAGTGGATGTAGACTATTATTTAATATGACTTTTTTCATACAAAAATCAAGCCATGCTCAGTAATGTACAAAAGGTCAGGGAGGAAGCCTTGAAATCTGAGCGCTCTTCAGCAGCTGGGCTTGCTGGTACTCCAGGGTATTTCTAAATCCACAGGAGCATCCAGCTAGCAAGTCACACTTCTATCTTTGGACAATAAAAATCACTGTATTGTTCACTAAAAAGGTAATGACACCTCTTGAGATATCCAGTGCTGCATTTTTAAGCTAGCAACAATGTACCCCAACGGTGATTATCTTTTGGCTAATCTCTTCATGTAAAGGGTGATTGATTGCTTCAGTGCAGACAGAAGTAAAACTGCTTTCAGAAGGTTGTCTGCTACCCCTGACACTAAGACACTGACTCAACACCTTAAGTAATTAGTACAGGAAAAAGGAAACTTTAGCATATTTAATGTCAATAGATGCAAGCAGTCTGTTTTCCAGGAATGCTGAGCTTTTCTGGGTCCCACTGAATTCATAGCAAACTTTAAATACCTTCGGTGGTAGCAACTGAGCTACCACCACAGCCCTTCAATGAACAGTGCCAGGTGCTCCTTTCTTTCCCAAAACTGAAGTTTGAAGGTGTTGGTAGCAGCCTATTTTCACTGAGTCCAAAAAAGAAAAATTTTAAGTGTCCACTTTGCAGAGAAGAGTGTGACTCCTGGTTGGACATGCTACTGATCGTCAGCTGGGCCAGGGTTTTGGAGCACATGATCGCTTCAGTCAGCTTGTAAATCAGTTTTGCTCAGTGTTTTACTTCACATTTACCAGAGGGAACCGACATGTATGTGGTTAGGGGCAGTGGCTGAAGTTGCCTGCGATGACTCATTAAACTGGGGAAATTGAATTGTGTGTCTTAACCCATACTCTCTCCATTCTGGTAGATACATCTTTTGCTATCTCTATGAAATCTGGATTCTAATTTATATTCTTGATGCACAGAAATATCATCAGCTTCTGAATGCATTTTGATATGTGCATAACAGGCTATAGCTTGGTGAACATGTGAAACAGTTTTCCAGCTCACTTTCATCAAGCAAGCTATATTTGCATCAGCACCATCTTGCACTAATCCTACCCACACAGCAAGAAGTTTCTGAGTATTACCAGAAATACTCCACAGAATTAACATGCAAAGCCCAGTAAAATCAGCACTGTGTTTCCTGGGCAGTGAGAAAACTCTACAGCTCTTATACTCCATCAGATTTCTTTCAAGCAGTTCAAGTAATTAATTCTGCGGACACTGGAATTACATTCAGGTAACAAGCATCTTTCCTTCTTATTTCTGTTTACATCAATTATTTTTATACAGGATTCTTGAAGATCACAGGTGATCAGCAAATCTGCCATCAGATATTCTGGGAGGTATATGAGGACAGCAAACCCTTGGTTTCCTTTGTCATCCTCAGTAGGATCAATAGTTATGGGTGGCAGGTACTGGAAGACCACAAGCTTTACAATTACAGTTTCAAGGTAGCACAGGTGGGGAAAATAAATATTCAGCCAGATAAAAGGGGGAAAAACCAACTGTGGAAAACCTGTGGAAACAAGTGAATTTGCTTCTGCATAAGACTTGGGAAGATATTGCAATGGAAATCTCTTTACTTAAGCTTTACTTACAGCACTCATTTCCCTAAGATTGAGGCTTGGTGCTTCTATTTACCACTAGACGAGTATGAAACATTGGGAAAGAGGTCCTGAGTGCTCACTCTCAGTGATAAAACCACACAACTTGTTGCTTTCAGCCTAATCTAGAATTCATACATAAGGATGGAATTTAAATTTATTAAAGTGCTTTTAAATCCAAGCTAAAGTGTCTTTGGCCATAATGGAACTTGAATTGCATCTCCACCAGCACACCTCAGCACATGACATGACTTATACGTCAGTTTCACTTAAACCATTCACTGGTGAAGTGGGTCTGCGTGGATCACACGCAGGATTTCTCACCTATGTACTTGAATCCAAGCTCCGTGTTGTCCGACAGAAGATCTGGAAGTGCTCTCTCTGGTGGTGACTCGGTGCTCCAAGCAGTGCAGAGCAGGGGATTGCTCCCCACAGTGATGTTACTGCCGACCAACAAAAGCTTGTTCGGTAGTTACGGGTCTGCAGAATCAAGGCCCCAGCCCGGCAAGGCCCTTTTCCTTCTGCTGGAACCTCGCCTTAGTGAGAAGGCCAGCGTGCTTCTCCTGGGCCAAGTTGACAGCAAAAGCAAATTATTTCCCTATGCCTGTTTAACTGAGAGACCCCCAGCAGGAGACATGACCATTCTATGTGAATAGAGCCAGTCCACAGTATGGGCCATTTTAGCAATTTTTCTCCTCTACCTTTCTTCTCCTCTCTTATTACAGAAACTCTTCCATGGCTGTTCTATCTCCATCTCTGCTACTTTTCATTTCTTTGTCTCTGGCCACATTACAATTACCTCTTCTGGAAAGGGACTCACCCCCTGTGTACTATCAGCAGTGGAAAATTTCAAGGTGATATTTTAGAAGGGAGTAACTACACTGAATATACAACCCATTAATATCAATTATGGGTGTCAGGTCAATACCAATAGCGGTGATGTTGCTTCAAAGCTTGAATTAATGTCATTATGCTGCCCATTCAGCTATGGGCATTTTCAGAGACAGTATGCTATTTGCATTTTATTATAATGTATCTTTCCTGAAAACTCCCATCATGGTGGGTACACCAGGGAAACTAATATTGATGTCATGAGGCAGCCATTCAGATAGGTGATATACAGTGCTGGGCTCAGAGGAGCACCCTGTGGTTGCACTGCTGTGATCAGGAGTGTCCTTGGGGTAGATCTTTCTCTCCCAGCCTCCCTCTACCCCCTGCCAGGCTTACCAGGTCTATTCATGCCCCAGTCTCCTCCTGGCTCTGTGCAGTTCCTGGGTTTCCTCACTGGTTTTGGTTGTGACACAGAAAGTGTCAAGCGCCACAGCAGGGAAAAGGAATATGATAAAGAGAAATTTGGCTTTTAAAAAAATATGTATTACAAAAACAATTGCTTAAGAAATTATAACTAATGCTCCTTTTTCCTCTTTTTCTTTCCAGACTATGTGTGCTTTGAGATGCCTGGGGACCTCAGCCTCACCAATTCTGTCTCAGCAGCCAAAAAAGCTGCCACTCCATCAGCTGGGTGCCCACGGGTATATTTTAAATAACCTCATCAGTCTGGGTAATTCTTATTGGTTTCTTATTTTCAGACCTATCAGAATTACAAAAAGAGAAAGACTCTCAGGAGGCTTTCCCCAACAAAACTAGGAAAATGTTATTGCCACTTACATAATGTACTGGTTAGTCTTATTGGAAAAAACCTGTACAACTCTAGCAGGATCAGGGAAGTGGGGACCAGCTTCAAGGAGACTCACAGAGCTTCACTTGTTTAGTCTGTCCAGTGCAGGCTGAGAGGGGTGTGATTACTGCTAAATGCATTGTGGGGTTAACATCAAGAAAGGAGAAGAGCTATTTACACTGAAAAGTTATACTGACACACTAGCAAATGGGTATAAACTGGTCATGAATACATTTGGCCTTGGTTTTAGAAGAAAGTACCAGCTATCCTGGAGCAGTGAAGAATAAGAATAAGAATAAGAATAAGAATAAGAATAAGAATAAGAATAAGAATAAGAATAAGAATAAGAATAAGAATAAGAATAAGAATAAGAATAAGAATAAGAATAAGAATAAGAATAAGAATAAGAATAAGAATAAGAATAAGAATTAGTGTGGGTCAAAAACTAGAGTTACTTTAAAAGCAATAGTACTATGCATTTATAGAGAGAGCTGTGTACTGCAGTGCTGCTGTGGCATCAATTTTGTGACCCAGAAGGATTGCTCAGTCCTATTTCCATGTTCCTCACAGCCTTTGTCAGAAAAATAAATTAATAACAACACTGACCATTCAGAGACAATCTTCAGTCTTCAGCCTACTGAGATGAAAGGTGGGAGATGGGGAGGGAGTTAATCTTTCACATCGCTATTGATTTAATATCTCATCTTATAACAGAGAATAGCATCACTTTTCACTCAATTCGTACTTGAAAGTTGTTTTTTTCCTCTTCAAACACAAAGATTAGAAATGATTTTGTTTAAAAATCAAAGCTCAGATTCTGCAGATGCTCAAGAATCTTTGATGGGAGCCTGGGAGGGACTCCGGATTCATCAGTGATTGAACTAAAATGTATTTGAGTAGGATATCGTTCCTTCATTATAAAAGATAATAGAAGAAGCAGGAACACCAACAGTAGCATTTCTTCCTCATTTCATAGTACTCAAAAAGCAATGATGTTTCCCATTCAGATCTTGGATTTGACAAGTAGCACTATCTGCTTTGCATAAAGTCTTTTCTTCTGAACCACTCTTGATGAGAACTGGATATATAATTTTAGAAAGTCAGTCTAACAGATTATTGTCTTTTACTCTTCATACAGTTTCTAGTCAGGAAACTGGCAGTCCAGTATTTCCTTTTCTCCTCATATTTTTTTTCCTTAACAGTTTCAGGTCCTAAAAATCAATTTAGGATAACAGACTCTTTCCTTTTTA
Source organism: Empidonax traillii (assembly GCF_003031625.1). Classification (NCBI taxonomy): domain Eukaryota; kingdom Metazoa; phylum Chordata; class Aves; order Passeriformes; family Tyrannidae; genus Empidonax; species Empidonax traillii. Next base: position 963,126 of record NW_020955371.1, on the reverse strand, counting down.
TTTTCTTCTTTCATGCTACTTTAGGAGATCTGTCATTCAGGATTAAAAGGAAAATATTCTAGCAAAGCTTGTGATTACAATTTCTTGATAATTTTATTCAATCTGCAGAAACGTTGAAGCCTTTCATGGGATGTTCCCCATCAATTTGTTCTTTTTAATGTAGCATCCCATGAGTTAAACCTTTATGTAATCCTATTCACCAGTGTCTGCAAAACCATTTATACAATGAGGAATGCAGTAAGTGGTCTCATTTGTCATCAAAATATTGAATTCCACATGTGGCTAGTGTAGCAGAGTACATGGTTGAACTAAAGACACCCTTTGCAGTTGTGTCATCCTGTGCTAATTATTTATTTTCCTATTTCTACATAGAAGACTGGAAGAAATTATTTTTGCTGTGTTGTAATTCAAGGCAGATGATTATGAATTAGCTCATGCCAGAAAGGCTGATTTTTCATTGAAGGAAAAAAGTATTGTTTGCCTCATCAGCTCATTTTTTTTTAAACATTAATTATTAAACTTTGCCAGTCATATTCATAAGGGGACATCTGAATCTTCCCTATACAGTTGCAAATGATGAGTTAGAAGCACCAGCTTTCCCCCAGTTCAGTCTTATCTGGATGAGCATTGGTAATCGTGCTGGCTAATTAGATGGAACCTGCAAGCAATTGAATTTGCAGCAAAACTGGGACTTTTTATCAAGAAAATCCTGACCAGCCTTGTTTCCTGCTGCTTCGCACATCAAGCAAAAGCTCTTGCCCCTGCCAAGGGATGTAAGACTCTACATAGATGAAATATGTATGAAAGTGGTGAATCTGTGGAAGGGGACCCATAACTAACATGCAGTAATCCTGTGTCCTGTGCTTAATCTGCAGTGATTCTGTGCCCTGTGCTGGAGCTACATCACAGTCATATGTGAGGGTTGTTATTCTGGCCTCTGAAAACTCAGATATGAGTACATAATAAATCCACCTCTGCCTATGTGTTGTTACTTTCATCGTGAAAAGCCTTCCTATGTCCGTACCTCAAAAGTAATCCCCTCAGCTTTGCATATACAGCTTTCCAGTTACATACTCGCTAAATCAAGGCACCTAGTGTTCAGCAGGTGGAAGACCATCACACCTTCAGAGCATGCACCAGAGCCTGGCAGAAAACCTCTCTCATGTCAGTCTGCAGTGGCAGCGAGTCAGCTCATGGGAAAGTGTGTGTGTCTGCACTGCAATCGATAAAATGCCAGTCGCAGGCCCTGCCTTTCCTCTCCGCAGGCAGCTGCCATGGGAATCGGTCTCTCCTTTCCCTAATGCTGCTCAGTGACCATCTACTCTCACCTCTAACAGGGAAAGACGCTGGGAAACAAACCTCAGGGACTTACGTTGTGCTGGGGCATCACTCACAGGCCCACATATATGAAGTTTCAGGCAGAGCAAAAGACATATGTGAAAGATGGCTTATTAAAATAAAAAAGAAAATTAAATATGCCACTGTATAAATGAATTCTAGCCAGATTTATGTTTGGGTCTACTGCTGGTTCCCAGCATCAAGGTAATGGCAAAGACACTACCATTACTTTCAGAGAGGACAAGACATGATGCAAAATCTACATGGGAAGAAGGAGTTCAAACATTGCAAAATGCAAGAAACACACAGAACCTGATTTCTGTACACATTCACTGGATCAAAGAAGAACTGAGAATATGTGTGAAATCAGTGGGACATTTCCACAGTAGGAGAAAGGAATTTAACCTGTCACCTACATCCTGGGCGAATGTTCCATATGTTGCATATGGCTATAATGAGAGCTGCCTCCTCTTTGAAAAAAGGAAAGGCACGTGTAACAATCTTCTTTTTGCAGTGCTTAGTTCTCACTTTTCTTCCCAGAGGATACTCAGGACTAGAAGGCACAATAATCTGAGGAAAAAATTTACATTCCATCTTTATCTCACCTTGGTGTTGGTACCTCTTATTCTAGGTACCCAGGTGTTACCCAGCTCCTACCTGTGGATAGGAAACATCTTCAGTCTGTTAGCTGTCCAGAAGCCAGGCACCAGCACACTCAGTGTGTTCACACCTGTTTTAGCTGTAGACTATTGTGGTGAACACAATGGGAAGACGGATGATGACATTTTTTATCTAATAATCTCTTTCTTTAGAGCAGAGTATAAACAGTTTTCAGTTCATAACACAGTACAGATAATGAATGACAAAACACTTGCCCACTTCGTGAGCACGCTTCTCAGCAAGTCATCAGGGCAAATCTATCAGCTGCTTAAGCTGACAGGAATATTTTATGATATCTGATGGACCATAGAACGAACAACATGGAAGTGGTGCATCAGACCTCTGCAGACAAAACCATTGCCACACAGGTCACAGGTGCAGGTCTGGTTCTCCCCTGGAGGAAATAAACTCTTTAATGGACTTTGCCACATTCATGACAAGCAATTATGTCCAGGTCCGTGACATTAAATGCACAGACGTGGCAGCACAGATCCTGTAGGCTGTCACAAATTGACACTAAATAAATTGTCCAGGACCCTGGCTTGGTACAGCAGTTGCTTTCTTTGAAAACAACACGGTGTTTTTTCTCTGCGGCCTGGATTGGAACAGCAATGCAATTGCTTTCTGTTGCGAGGATTAATTGACCCACTGAGTTACTTCAAGTCAGTGAAAGTTAAATGGGGACATAAAATCTGAGCATTAATCAGTTATTTAGACCCTAACCAAGGACTCCTGCTTTTATCACATCTCATTCTCTGTGTCTCATGTTGCCGAAATGTGACTGTACTTAAAATGATGACATACGAGTTTGTGCTGTGTAGGCAAACTATTAAAATAAAGTTGTTCAAGTTGCTCAGACATAGAAAAGAGAGGGAGTGACAGAGCTACGAGTTTAAATGCAATAAGACTGGTCTGTCCACTTTCCAACTTAGTTCCTAAAACAAATTTATTTATTTAAGATCCCTCACTAGTAAATCTGAATGGGAGATACATGCTGGTACACCATGTGACTCATGGCTAGCAAAATGTGCCATGGAAAGTAGAACCATCTTTGTAATGACTGAACAATCCTTTAAAGAAGTTTTAGCTTTTGTTTTGTTTTGTTTTGTTTTGTTTTGTTTTGTTTTGTTTTGTGGGGTTTTCTTGTGGCCTTAAAATCAAAACTACAAGCTCAGAGCTACAAGCTGTATTCCTCTTTCAAATTAGGTGAGGTCACAAAGTAAGACGGATGCTAAATACAGAACTGACGTGTTCCCCAACACTCTGGATCTGTAGCCATCTTCTGTACTCCAAAAAATAGATTTCTTTAATCACTGCTTTGCTGTATGTAATCTCAGCCTTAGCCACACCTAAGGTTGCCTGGCTATGAAGGAGGGATATTTGACAGACTACCTAAAGTGAATAAGAAGGTTTTCTTAAGTTGCTGACTCAGCTGAGTTTTCTGCCATTATGGGCAACATATTACATCTTTGAAATTATTGGAGCACCATTTTAAATCTTGAGATTTTTTTTCCACAGTAGGACGGTGCTTCTTTGCTTCTTAAATCTCAAGAATCGTCTTGAGTAAGCTGCAGTAATGAAGTTCATTAAAGCAATGTCTCTTCTGATGGTCAAACCCCACTGTGTTCCTTGTAAAATACCTTCCAAGTTAGGAAGGTATTTTACAAAGATATAGATACTTCAGTGAAAGAAAGAGCAAATTCCAAAAAATGAAGAGGAGGTGGGGCTGATGGAGCTGGAATTAATACATATATGTTCATTTTTTTGTATATAAAAAAATATATATGTATATATATATGAGACAGAAATGTATGTCAGTATAAGATGCTGGAAGAATAATCTCTACAGAAAAATCTCATTTAAACTAAGGACTGGGAAACATTTGCAGAAATGGTAAGAAACATTACACTGGGAATTGGTCTTCCCTGGAATACATAGGTTACTTTGATCTTCCATAGAATTAAGAGACTGCATGTTAGACATAATTGCTTTGCCCCTTGTTTTTAACCTTATAGTTATTCTCAGCTTTCTCAGACTTTGAGAAAGTCCTTAGAAAATATTATGTTTTCTCTTCAAGTTAGAGTCAAGCAGCATATATTGTGCTCTCTGCATGGCACTCTGAAGGGTTAAATTTATCCCATAGTTGGCTTAAAGGACAAATATGGCCCAAAAACTTACCAGCTTTTTTTTTCCTTATGTGTGAACTGGGAAGATTGTACCTTGGTGCTGAGCTCCTTGACTGTGTTTCCCCATGTCCCCAGTCAGTCTCAGAAAGAATCCATTGTAGACGTGACTTTCTGGAAGTCTTGAAAGAATAAGGAACTAGTAAAACCAAAATTAGAGGTAAATCTAACTCCTAATAGCATGACTGAGAGGTCATACTCTTTTATCCATCCAATGGGCACAGAAGCACACCCAGAGCATAAGGAAGCTTATTTGTATGAATAAATGCCAACATTTGTGAGTAAGGCTTTCAAAATCCTGTCTGACATTTTAATGTATAATGAATTAGTGATTTAGCAATGAAACAATAGGAAGAAAGGAGCCTCCTGCATCTTGCAGTTGAGACAGATGTACAATGGCACACCCAGCACTCAATCCTGCGAGTCAGTTTTAAATACAGAGTGTAAAGTGGGGAGAAAATAGAATAGTAAACATGCCTGGGGTAAACTGCAGTGAGAACCAGGTCTTGCAAGCTGTGGTAAGAAAAAGCCTCTCTGGCAGCATGTGCTCAGGAGATCCCAGGGTGCAGACTGTGATTCTTAACTTTCCTGGAAGCAGTTGGGTTCCGATGAGATTGGTTAATTTAGATATCACGGAAATGTCACCACACCCAGCCTTAAGGCAGGCCTAGGAGACAGGTAAAGTGACTAAGCTGTGTTTAAACCACTGTTTCACACACAGAAACCACAGCAAACCTTGCCATGGAAGTTATGGAAATAAAAACAACAGATTGTGCCAAAAAAGACCAGAAGAAGATGCTCCTCAGCCTTGGGGTATCCCCTCCAACCTCAAACCTCCAACTCAGGAACTCATTATAAGCCACGACTTAGGCCAGGGTTGGATTCAGCCCCTGAATGAGGGCAGAGATGTCCCTGTCTTGGTACTGAGGATGGAGCATCACCAACCACCTGGGTGAGCATGAGTGCAGGCCAGTGCTGAACTGGTGCCCAGCTTCAGTCAGTGCAGGACACTGTTGCAAAAGCAAAAATACCTGTCTGGGCTCAGAGTTGGGTAGGAATTAGTTTTGTCTGTATCACAGGTTGTGCTATATCCTTAGAGAGACTGTAGCCCAACTCAGACACCTCACTGCTGGGGAAAGACAGTTGGTGAAGAAGCAGTACAGAAAGATGTGTCAAAGCCTCTTTTTAACAAACTGGACTCCTTTTCAGCTTGTAACTTTGCTTAGTCTGTCAGTGTATTTGTAATATTTTAGCATCTGTTTCACTGAAAATAAGGGTTTTTTTAAAATCACAGTTTTATCTTTTTTTTTTTTTTTCTATTTTTACAGAGCACAGTATCTCTCCCTGCTAGTATCATTTCCCATCCAAGATGATTAACTGCTCATTAATTATGTTACAAACTGGCTAGAATTTGTCGTTGACTTCCACACATTCCCAGGAGTTTCTGACCAAACTGTCCAACTTACTCTTGGTCATGAAAAGGGAGCAACATAAGAGACACAAGGAAGTTCAGCACTGACTTTGCTAGTAGGTCACTCCTTCAGTAGGGAGACATTTGGGCCCAAATCCACAGTGTCACACAGAGTTAGCTGAAACCCTCATCTTCCTCACGTCCTTATTGTAGGCATGTTGCTGGGGCCGACCTGTCCATCCATCCATCCATCCATCCATCCATCCATCCACCCATCTCATGATTAACACCAGGGTGAGTGAGTCCAGCTTTGTGTTCTGGGTATGACCCCACAGCTGATCCTCTCACCATACATATGAGCCCCTGACTCTCTTTGGGATGAACCGTGAAGTAAAAGCCTGAATTGGGTTGTTATGAGTATTGGTCACCTGAGAAATCTGTGTCTTTTCCCACCCAAGGGTTGCATCAGCCCTCTAACCAGTTGTCTGTCATGGAGAAAAAGCCCCAGTCAGCATTTCTTCAAAAGTGAGACACAGCAACTCCAGGAGTAAATGAAATAATCAATCCTCTTTCTCTGCCAAGCATCACAGTCACTTCAGTGAGCTTATACTGAGCTCCAGGGAAACATCTATGCCACCACAGAGACCTCCACAGAATGATCACCCAGCTTTCCTCAATTCTTTTTCAACCAGCAGGACGGAGCAGGGTCTCTAGCTTTCTGCAGTTACTCATCTGTGACTGTGAAAGAAAAACAGCGGCATCCTCAAGGAGGTTGAAAAAGAAATCGTGACCTGGAAAGACCTGTAAAGATGGATTTTTTTTCTGCCAAAGGGGCCACAAATCAGTTCACAGTTTCCAAGGTGGTAGCGTGGGATGGGAACTGCAAAGTGATCTCAAGGCATATCAGTAGAATTCCCTTCCATTTCTGGATGTGCCACAAATCCCATAGTAAATAAAGGTTTTTGTGTGTACCAGGTGTCCAAATGGCAGAACTGAGGCATGCAGAAAAAAAAAACACTGGTTAAGCGATGCTTTCTGAGCATTGGGATGATTTCATTCAGAGTTCAGGCTAAGGGGAGGATGATCTTGTACCCAAAGTATTCTGAGAGATTCCGTCAAACCCTTGCTCTTTCACAGGGAGCTGTGGGGATGCGTTTGTAATCTGGTGGGAGGCAGAGCTGAAGGCCATATATGTAGATGAAGAGAGAGTGAAGAGAGAAGATTTTTTTGATTTATCCCTGCTGGCTCAGGCATACATCTTAACCCTTCCAGCATTACCCCTCATAAACACAGAGCAGTACCTCTGTGGGAGGCCAGGAACTTCGGTGTCTGCCATGAGCTGTGTTTCCTGGCTGTTTGCACAAAGCCCAGAGCTAACGGCAGATAAATCTGTGCAAACAAACAGAGGCTGCATAACTGTATCCTGAGATGGAACAAAATCCCCAAAGCTCACAATCATTTCCTAGAGAGAGCTGGATGGAGCCACAGGGCTGCAGTCCTAGAGGAGCTCAGACTAATGGCAGGGGAGGTTTCTGTTGCTTGAGGGGGTCCCCTCAGTGCTGCCCTGCCCTGGCTCCCAGCTCTGGTCTCATCACCAGAGGGTGCAAATATTTGTGGGACCTAGGGCAGGGGTAGCTGAGTGCTGCTGCACATGAAGGGATCAGGACTAGACACTTGGTAAAAGGAGGGAAGAAGAGGAAGATCTTGAAGTCAGAGGCCTGGAGACAAAAGCATTTTCGATCCCACTGTGAGCTAGAAACAGGGTGGGGGAAGAGTGATGGCGGTAATGTGCCTCTTAGAATCCCTTCCATACTGGCAGAAGGAAAACCCACATTTCATTTGCCCTCCTACCCTGTCCTTCCCTGGAGGTTGCAGGCTGCAGGTGCTGTGCTGGCCGCAGAGCACCTGGATGGGGCATTTTGGAAATGAGTAGAAGAAGGACCAAAGAGGGATGAAGCCACAATGACATTCCTGCTGAAGCTGCAGAGACCCCACCAGTTGGTGTCCTCCCGAGTGAAGACAAGGCTTCATGCTCAGATATCAGAGCAACCTCACATCAGCCTCTGGCCCCAGAAAGACCTCAGTGAGGACACTCGTCCCACCACAAAGCCTTTATCTGCAGAGAAGGATTTTGGAGACAACCAGACCTAAGAACTGGTTTCCAGATACAGTTGTTTCATTGATCATGTCTATCCATGTCATCCAGAGTGGCCAGGGGCCACAGTGAAGCACCTTGTTCCTCACCAAGGTCAGCTTATGCCTTCTGGGCTCTCCTTCGCTGTGTGCACACACGCAAAAATGCAATTACTTCTCCTGGAAAATGGTGCTGAGCATCACAGAAGGGCAGAAAACCTTCCACAACCTGCAGGGCCCCCACAGTCATGAGGGCAGTGTGGAGGGAAGAGCCTGCAGGAAAGTCGTGTCTCAGTACCATCATTTTCTTAACTCATCTTTCAGTAAAGAAAATGAATACAGGCAAAATCCTGGATGGACAATATGTCAGATAATAGAAAATATAGAAAGGACATTCCTATATTGCTCTAATCATCTCTACATGTGAATTAGGGCATAGACTTTTTTTCTTTTTAAAGTTCAGGAGAAAGTGAAAGTGACAGTCCAAATCTAACAGGCATTATAGACAAAAGTTGTTTGTAAAAATCGTCTTATTTTATACGATAGTTACATGGAAGTATTCCACCCTGAGTCAGCTACCTGAGATCAAAAACTCTACTGGGAAATTAGATTTAATTCCCTCTCCATTGCCATTTTTTATGTGATGCTGAACAGGTTCCTTAATTGCTCCACATCTCAGTTTCCCATTCATAAATAATTGTACTTCTTTTCCTGCAGATATTTTTTTCTTCATTTATAAATTATATTCAAAAAAAAGCTACTCAGGATGCAAAACTGTGCATTGCAAAGTTTGGAAATTAATGCTGCATTAAAATTGTCTTGGTTCTGCCTCTTGAACTTCCATTTTGGACTGTCCCTGGGGCACAAGTGATTTGACAATTAAATTCTGTAGCATAATGCAGAGAGGGGACACAATTAAGGCTGCACACTAATCACCCCTTTCCTTCATCTCCAATGCATGACTTTGAAGCCTAAATAGAATTCTTTTAATGTGTTGCTAAGTGTCACTTTCTATGTAATTTTTTTTTTTTTAAAGAGGTAAAAACTTAATTATTTAATGTCTGCTACTGCCTTTTTTTGGTGTGCATTCATTATACCATGTTACCAGAAAGGGCACCCTGACTCCTTGGCACTGCTGTCACCTTTGCCACCTCTGCCCGTGTCTGGTGACACCAAGTGGTGCTTGTGTAAAGCTGCCACGCAGGGTCCTGCTGACAGGGTGAGGGGTGACACACCAAGAGACAGGAGGAGTAGGGGGGATTGAAGAACCCAAGTCTCTCTTCCTATTTCCACAACATCCTGTCCATTCAGAGCTGTTCATCAGACCTGTAAGGGCCTCACAAGGCAGCTGAGGCCACTCCAGCTCACCCTTGCTCTTCTGTCTTGGAGGCTCCAGAAGTGCTCTTGGCTGGAAGAGCATGACCCACCAATGGGTCTGAGGTTGCCCTTCTCAGCACTCCCAGCCCTGCTGTGTAGGCTTTGGGGCACAGTAATAGTCACAATCAATTAGTTTGAAAATCCACTATTATCTTTTTCTCGGAGAAACATGAAAGGACAGGAGAGAAATTGCCATTTTCAAAGTTCATAACTCAGCAAAATCTAGATGAATTTTTATGGAAAAAGAAAATGCGTTTCCATAGCTCCAGGGATACCTTCTGCAACATTTCAAAGGCTGGCTGGGAAACCAGCAGTGCAGAACCTCTCAGTAACAGAAAGTATTAAATGGTCCAAACAGATGGGTTGGTGTTGGCAGCAGTGGCAATAACACAGTCCTGCACCTGTCTGATGATGCTGTGTTCAGTTCCCAGGTCAGTATGAGACTGCTGGGGTTCCTTGTGCTTTGTGTGTGTGGGTGTCACTGGGTGCCTGTGTGCTGGTGTGTGTGTTCCCTCTGCATCCTCCTGGGCTGCTGTGGAGACCAGAGTGCAGTGAGGTGTGTTGTTCCATTGTGCCTCCCTAAGGAGTGCTGGCAGCTCTTGCTGCAGGGGGAAAGAAAATTTTCATTGACTCTGCAAAGTGGCAGTCAGTGTGGTGGGTTTTGTGATTTATTTTGTTTCCATTTGGTACAAAACAATAGTATAAGTAAGTCCTTGTACAGCAAACGCCTACCCTGCCTGTGTTGTTTGGATTGCTTGGCAACAGGCGAAGACATCATGTCGGTATCAAAAACTAAGAAGACTTAGAGGATTGAAAACCTGCTAGTAACGTCATCCAACGACAAGAGCATCACTGCCTGCCTGTCCTGCCCAGGAGATTGTAGGAGTCACCTGCTAACCAAACTTCTGTTAAATGGTCCTCTCACCAAGAAAGTTAATGGTCTGAGCAGGAACAGAAAAGGAGTAGCTGGGATGACTCCTGTTTATTCACAATTAAAATGGAAGATATAACCATTTCTAAAGGGCTGATTAGAAGAGAAAAACAAGTAAAGAAGTAAACAGAATGACCAGGATGGGAGAATGGGCCATTTAGCCTCATTGAGATGTCAGGTTCAGCAAACACAGAACAAGCCTTTTCTGTGTTACATTGGTCAATTCAAACAGATCCAAGAACCATAGTTGTTTTTCTAGGTGCCAAGCCTCTTTCTTCTCATCTTCAGAGTTTTTCTGAATATATTTGGAGTTAAGAGAGCTGGTTTTGGCTGAGAGAGAGTAAATTTTATTCACAGTAGCTAGTATGGGGCTGTGTTTTGGATTTGTGCTGGAAACACTGCTGATAACAGGGATATTTTAGTTACCACTGAGCAGGGCTCGCACAGCGTCAAGGTCTTCTCTACTTCTTCAGTGACTTCCCAAGTCACTGATACACATGATGGAGCCTCTCCTCTCCAGAATACGGAGGAACACCTGCCTGATGAGGGGGAGTGGTGAATGAATTCCTTGGTTTGTTTTGCTTGTGTGTGCAACTTTTACTTTACCTGTTAAACTGTCTTTATCTCAACCCATGAGCTTTCTTCCTTTTAACCTTCCCATTCACTGCACCAGCCCACTGGGGTCAGTGAACAAATGTCTATGTGGAGATTAGCTGCTGGCTGGGGTTAAACCACTGTATTCTGTCATTCCAAGATCATTTTTCTTCCTGATGTATCTTCTATGGTGAACATTTCATATAAAAATATGGCCTTCCCTGTTTCACCTGTTCGTAAAATCCAGATCTGAGTTTAATAATCATCTGAGGGAGTGGTAGCTCTAGGCTCTGACCCCAAAGATTCACAGACCTCATCACGTAAGAAATTAAAGAGGAGAAAAAAAGAGAGAAATCAGATCTCTTCATTTGGGCACCCATATATCCAGAGTTATTTGCCAGCTATTTCATTTTGGTAGCACTTCAAAACAGTCTCAGCTTGGTGGCTGATGGGAGTTCATTGCACTTAGTGCTGACAGCACTCTTGCCTCCTTCAGAGCAGGAGTTTTTACCTGAGATGGCAATGGCTGCAGTATTTCAGCTGTGTGTAATGCCAGACCTGTGGAAGCACGAAGCCCCAGCCCCCATGGGTGGAGTGGCAGAGAAGGTCCTGATAGTCCCTGGCCATGGCAGAGCTGTGCATTGTGGCAGAGCTGTGCAAACCACTCCAGGATTTATGACTTGCCTGCCCAGGAGTTCAAGGTGAAATGGTGCTTCCCTTGACTCCCATGCAACACCAAAGGCTCCAAACTCCTGTCAAGAAACGCTTAAAAGGCTGCAGAAAAAGCCAGAAGGTGAGTGGGAGCAGGCTTTTCTCCCTGCTCCCTGACTGAAGAAACTGGGAAGTTGCCATAAAAAAAAATGGTTAGTGAAACTTCCTTTGTATTTTGCCAGTGTGCTCACTAGGACCCAGATCCACTCTATTGATTTCTTGGTCCTGAAATGTAAGCATAAGCCCTTATCAGAGGGTAAACATACTGCACCCAGGAATTTGTTGACCACGGTCACAGCAAAGAATGTAGTAAACTCACATATTGGATTATTTGCAAATTGCAGCAGTGAAACTAATCTAACCTTTCAGCGGCTCTTTTAAGTGGCATTATTATTAGCCCTTGTTCAGAGGATGGCAGGCAGGCAGCCAGTAAAGCACTTAGGCTTTGCCATCATCCATCTGCTCCTCTATAGATTTGAAGATTGTAGGAATTTTCCTTTTTAGGATTTACTTGGAATATGATTAGTGGGCCCCTTGCCACGTTGCTATTACAAGTGTGTCTGTGTGCTTTAGGCGGTATATGTGACAGGTATTTTATCAATGAGAGACTCTCAATTGAACAGTATTTCCATTCATTCCTCTGCTTGTTTATTTGTGTAGTAAAACTACCCCTGGTGTTCTCAAAACACAGATCAGGATAACAAACATTTTTCGCTGCAATAAGAGGGTTATACAAGCAGATACCCATTACTTTCCAGCTCTCCAGGAAATTAAGGTTAAAAATAAAAGACCTTATTTTTAAATACCTGAATGATGTGGTTTTGTTCTAATTTTGATAGCTGTAATTGCAAGAACAGCTAGTGGAGCAGTGTCTGGGATCCTAGGTGGTTGTCAGGGACTAGTATCATGGCAGTGTGGGATATGGAGAAGTAAGAAAAATGCAGCCGCTATCCCTAGACCTGTGCAGTCCAAGCAGCCATGTTATGCTTCTTTCCCTGTGATTTTTCAAAATGTAGCCTGGACAGCACTGGCCTGGCAGAGCTCACTGCAGAGCTGACATTAATGGGGCTGGAGACACAGTTCAACCCTTCTGATGAGGTACTGGCAGCAGGGGAAGGTGATTTACAGCCAACCTTGGTTCAAAGGGAGGGTTCATATAAAGTCAGCTCTTCCTTGAGTTCCTTCACTGTTTCATAAATATGGACAAGATCAAAGGTGTAATTATGTCCAATTATGTTAATTTACAAGAGCTACAATTTCCAGCCCTCTTGTGATACCACAGCTTTTACATGGGCTCCCAAAAGGCCCTGTAAAGCTCCTGTTTCACCTGCACTGCTCTGCTGCTCCTGGCTCCCAAAAGGTGCATTTCCAGAAAGCACCTTTTGTTATTTTCCTGTTTTTTTCTACTTACTCTCTGATGAGCTTGGGTGGGGATTGGGGCATAGCATCTCCCATTAAGCCTACAAAATCCCCAGCAATGTCTCTGAAATGGTCTGTGTGCCAGAAAGCTGGAGCTTCTCCTTCCAACAGGAAATTTGACCTGTGGGGAGGTGAGCTGTATAAATATATTCGCATTATGCTCTGATGACCATAGCACCAAACTTGCATCTTGGTTTCTAAATGCAACATCTCATGGTGGGGCAGTGAGTTCAATCAAAATGCTATTCTTACTCCAAGGATACCATAAAGATAAAATTTTTTAACCCAGAATAGGACATGGCAGTTTTATCCAGCACACCCTTGTCAAGGACACTGTGCAGATGATTTCCAAGAGACCCAGATCTTTAGGCTGTAGATAAGCCAGCTGTACCATGAAATGCATAGATGAACAGAGGGTCAAAATGTTGCTTCCTTAAAATTTTTACCTGGGGGATGGGGACAGATCCTGCAGAGTAGGTAGTACTTGTGAGAAGGGCAGCTGACAAGGTCAGAATTTGGATGTGGGACCAGATGACATGAGAGCTGACTGCTCCCACCAGCCTTGTGTTGGTCACACTGATGGGGTACGTGTACCCCTGCGAAATCTTTCCCGTGCTGCTCAGCCAGCGCTGCTGCTCCCGCCACACTCCATCCGCCTGGTTTTCCCAGCCTGTGACCTTCCCCAGACACACTGAGAGTGAGTGTCTGCTGACTGAGCGCACCACCAAACCTTTGAAGACCCATTTGGTGCGTCTTCCACGGGCAAAGTCTGTTACATAACATTTCCTCACAGCTTTTGGTGGGATTTGAGTAGGCAGGGGCCACAGGTTTTGAACAAACAGGGGCTAGAGTGCTGTGATCTGCAGGCAGCTCTGCTGACTAGTTGGTGTGGCTTTGGTACACGCACCAGTGTGGGAAGAACATAGAAACGGGGGGGGGGGGGGGGGGGAGGAATGAAATTAAAGTCTATGGCTTTGAAAGCGTTGAAGCGTGTGCTCAACTCCTATGGACTTCAACAGGCTGTGAGGAACTGCTGAATGGGGCTTTTGACTTGAGTAAGCATACTGGGATTAAACTTGGACAGAGGAATAACAAGCTCTTCCAGGTTCAAAAAGTACATCTTGTGGCTCATTAAAAGTGGTTTTCCCCGAGGCTCCTCCGAACATCTGCAGTCAGTGCTGTCCCTTTCTCCCATACAATACAGTCTGTCCAAATCCTTTCCTGGAATACAAATGTGTTTTTATCTGCGAGAAGGCCCTCTTAACCAGAGAGGGCCCCTCTCAATAGGGCTTCATGTCCCTCTATTTTGGTAACCTCTCTCTCCAGAGTATAGACCCTCCTCTGACTTCCAGGAAGGACAACCTCACACCTCTTGGCAGGCCCTAAAAAAAACCCATTCCATCACTGGTTCCCAGAATCCAGATGCCACTGTCTTAGGTACACTGGAAAATTTTTTGAGTATTCAAAAGTAGCAGTCTTTTTTTTTTTTTCTTTGTATCCTTTCTGCCTGGAGAAGACATAAGGAAAGGTGGATAAATGGCTTCAGAGACACTGGTGGCAACAGATTCCCTGCTTGAAATACCTAAGCAGTGGTATGCCTTTTATTTTCTGGTTTTCAGGGATTTTTTTAGAAAATACCTCTAGAGCACGTCTAGTTTTCAAATCAAGTTTCTCTGAAGGCTTCTCAAATTGGCTGTCCAGACATACCAATCATTTTTTTGAACATTTAGGATGTGAAACTCAGGCAGCTTGTTCCTTCTCTATATAAAACTAAAAGAACATGAGGAATAGGGGGGGAAAAAAAATATTTTGCATAGGAAAATGGGAGTTAACAACCATGTTTAAGAACATTGCAGAACAAAAAAGAAGTAAAGAACTTCTTCACAAAGTAAGGCATTTTCTCAGCACCTTAATTTTCCCACAGGAAATTAAGAAAGACAAAGCTATTACAACAGGTGTAAAGAACAGTGATGAAAAGTCAGATGAAGTTAACTCTGTACTTGGAGTTCAGACTATTTTTAGACAGCATTATTTTCAGGCATTTTTATTTTCGAGATGGCCTTGGCTGAGCCATGTCAGATATAGGAAAGGAGCACTGAACATGTAAAGACTTTCTTTACTAAATTATTTAGTGCTCATGAAAGGTGCCAGATGGAGAGCCTTGGGGACTCAAACCTCCTTTTCATCTGCAAAAATACCTTAGAATAAGAAGCGACAAATTTACCAAGCTCCTTTCACAGGCAGCTCCTCTGACCCGGAGCCCTTGACCCCAAGGGGCACAAGTTTGCTTTGCCACCTTGCCCCTGCAGCTCTGGGTGTTCTTGCTTGGGCATGTGATGAAGGTGACACGTGGTATGTGAGACAAGGCAGAGACCCAGATCTCCCCCAGCAGAAGGGCTGTTGCTTGCTCATCCTTCGCATGTTCTGCCATTTTGGTGGGTTTGAACTGGTTCAACAAGGTGAAATGTCCAGTGATAAATAAAACAAAAATCACTTATTGACAGGGGTGGGGCTGGATGATTTAATGGACTATTTATTATTATCTGTCTCCCACTTTAATGATCCTGTAAGTAATGAGCCATCCAGTCTTCTGAAGCACTCCGGATTTGCTAAGCCCAGTCAGTGTGTATGTAAAGTGCTTTGCAGCTAAATAAGCTGATGGATCTCTGTTCGTATCATCAAAGTCAAACATATAATAAAAAATGATACAATAAACAAGACAAGTGCTAGGGAAATCCATGGCTGCCATATGCTGAGGCACAAACAGGTAAAAATTCTCTTTTTGCAATTTTGACCCAAGGCAGAAGGGCAGAGCTGTTCAGTTTGAGGTGAGGTCCTTACCATGAGTGCAGCAAAAGTCTGAACTACAACTGTTCACCTTTACTTAATTCATTGCTGCAAATGGCAAACTGACATCTCAAAAGTGATCTGAGTCCATTTAAATGTATTTCTCTTCGAGCCAGAGAGGGATCACACCAGCCATGAAACAATGGACCATAGAGATAAGAAAGAAGGACAAAAAACAGAAGTGCTGACAAAGCTCTCGTCATAGCCTAGTGGTGTATAAAAGGAATAAGAGATAAGGAAGGAGCCTCCAGCCCACAAAAGGTGTGCCCATGACTGATATATGGGTTTATGCCAGGGGTTCAAGAGGAGTGTTTCCTTCTCCATCAGAAGAAACCTGATTGCAGAAACAAGCTCAGATTCTGAGAAGGTCCTCGTAGAAAACCGCATCAGCTACCCAGTGATGTCTGATCATAGACCTGTCAGATGGAGATAAAAGCACTGTCAGTTGCCTCAGAGGCCACAAAAGAGGAGGAGGGCTGTGTGTGCCAGTAGGCTCCATGCCAGACTACAAGTAATAGGAGTTTCTGCAGCCCCTGGAGAGGGAATGTGTAGAGGATCAGCTCTGATGTAGTCCAGACCTTGTCTGTGCTCTTCCAGTAGAAGTTTCAGGACACCTGCAAGGCAAACATTCTCCAGACCATTCCTCTGGAGACTAGCTGGTGCACCTCAGACTGATTTTGAGCCCTGAACCAGTGCCTGAGAGAGGATGAATGGGACCAACCTCTCAAGGACAAGGTGAGGAAGGGGCAAGAGGTCGACTGTCCTGCCTCGGAGCATGGGAAAAGCCTCCTGCAAAGAAATAAGCACCAGGAGAAGACGATATGAGGGATGGGTGAGCCATATTCCAGATGTTCACATACCTGATCCTATGGAAACACCATCCAGCTCCAAGAAGGCAAGCCCCGGAGGGGCCTTTTTTCACTGCAGCTCCAAATGAATGAACTCAAAGAGACTCAGGCAGTTGGATGCATCATTTTTGTGGATCTGAGCTGTGATGTCCCTACAGAATCATATTACATACTGAGAACTAAGACTCAAAAAGAAGTGAAAGGCCTCCCTGACTATTTTGGTAGTTTTCCATTCCAGTCTGCCATTGTCTTGTACAGGGGAGCCCCACACTGGACACTGGTGCAATTTCACACGTCCTGCATGGAGAAGAATTATATTCATAGCTAAAGCTAAAACAGTTTTCTGAGGAGTGGTTGGAGTCAGAAAACTCCAGCATCCATTGGAGACAAAGCTGTGGATCTCAGAGATTCCCATGTCTGTCATGTGATACCTTGTCTTGACCAAAACTTGGTCAGCAGAAAACATGTACAGAGAAGAAAAAGAAAAAAAAAGAAAAAAAAAAACTACATAACTAGGAGGTTGCTGAGGTCAGGTGGTGTTTCACTGCTGTGAAGAGTGCTGCAGAAGCCCAGATGTCAGGGAAGTGTTTCCCATGAGAAGCTGGGAGGTGTGAGAGCAAGAGCACCTCTAGTGCAGAGACAACACAGTTACAGGGCTCAGTCCCTAGGTGCAGGCAGGCACTCAAGATCTCAGTGAGAGCCAGGCTGCCAAGCACAGCTTCCATGGAGTATCAGAATCTTCAGCACAAAGTTTCCTAGCAAATACAAAGGAAGGGGGTAAGTAATCTCCTATCACAGAAACATCTAAGATTTGAATTAACCTCCCTAGGCCTTAAATTTCATTGCTTCACATGGGGCTAGTGTGTCTCAGGTTAATTGTATAGACCTCTGATAATTGGCCCAAATACAGCACAAGGAGATTTTCATGCTAAGCCAACATCAATACTGTGCATCAAAGGCTGCCCTGAATTCTCCCCCTTGGTTGCTCAGTCATCTTTGATCTAAAAAATGAAAAGAGTAAGGGATTTTGTTGTTATTTTTATTTCTTCTCCCCATCACAAGATTGAGGTTACTGAAAACATAAACAGAGAAAAGGTGGCAAAACATTAAAAAAAATTGTAAAGAGAAACAGGAATGATGGAGTGAAGTAAACAGAAAGAAACAGGATTAGAAAATAAAAGAGTTACTGGAAGAAAGAGAGATGCTGTACATATGGAATATGGCAGTGAATGGGGTGGTGAAGAAAAGCCCAGGAGAGATATTATGGATGAGGAAAAGGGATCAGCCCCTGACTTCTGTAGGGTTTGAGAATCTGATCCTGTCTCCTTAAACCACCTGCATTCTGGCCATCTGACCTCGCAGGGGTCTGCTTCAGAACCACCAGGAAGCCACTAAGACCTGCAACATGTGTGCAGAAAGGTCTTGTGCATTTGAACCTCGTTGGGAACAATAATCACTAGGGAAACAGATGTTCCTGCGTGACCCTCTTATTACTCATATAAAAAGCAAAGGGGACCCATGACACCCCCTTTGCTGCCTGCAGAGGAGGGGAGAAACTGCTCCATCAATACTGAGCTTGAAGGAGTAAAACAAGGCTCTTGGGCAAAAGAAGGAAAGCAGAAAAGCCAGAGAGAGTAATATGTAGAGGGAGGTGGAAATCAGAAAGGAGAGGACACATGGAATTTTGGGCATTTGGGTATTCAAAGTCTTTGCTCTAAGATTGCATTGGGAACTCAATTCTCCCATCATTCCTGAGTGTTTCCTCTTGGCAGCACCACAAGGAGAACAACTTGCTTTTAGCAACACTGAGACTGAGTAGAGTTAAGTCCCAGGATTACAAAAGTCTGGCTCCGGGAAGGGTTGTTCACAAGCTTTCTATTCAGACTTGAGCTTAAGGCCCATTAATTACAGAAGGACATATCCCCAGTGTGGAAATCTGGATGAACTCACAAAACGCACGAGGACACTCAGACCTTAATCCTCCATCCTGGCTTCACTCCCAATTTACAGACCCAGGAAATCTGTTTCCAAGAAAGCGTCTCTTCCTCATCCTGTGCTATTATCCCTCTCCTTCCAGCAATCTTGTATTCACCTCCACAGAGCACAGGTTCAGGGAATGAAACCCGTCAATGGGTTTCAGACAACAAAAAAAAAATCAGGAGAGATGGATTCATGACCTTGCAAAATGCAGTGTTTTCTCTTGTTTGATGCTGAGCTAACTTCTTAAAAGGGGTAAAAATTAGCTCCTGATGAAATATTGTGTTTCAAATCAGCTCCAAATGTACGTAGTCTACTGACCCTTTGTTTTCCGGATTGGCCACTAAACTGGAAAATTTGCTGTTTGCACAGCCTTAATTGTGAATAATTTGTGTTCTTGTCTATAAACACAACTTTAAAAATATGCAAACAGGAACAAAGAGAAATAAAAAATCAGGAATGCGTAAGAAGCAAAGAACCAAGAAAAGAGAGAAAGAGGAAATTTATTCCTGAAGAGGTTTGAGCTAGTTTGATAGAAACGTCACCAGAAATCTTTGCTGTATTCAAATAAAATGTCACAAAACATTTCTGTTCTGTAACTAAATAAAATAAATAAATACAACATTTCATAAAGGTGCTGATGTGAATTGTAAGCTAAAGAGATCCCATGATTTTTATTAAAAATTAAAGTTATAAAGCAAAAGAGAAAAATTTTATTGGGAGTGAAAGTGTGTTTGTCTGGGCATCTGATGCAAAACAGCATCAGGCAGCATCACCAAGGTAAACAGATGAAATATGAAGCCTCTCATGCATCACTGCCAGAAAAACAGCAGGTATGTTTGACATGCTAAAAATGTGCTTATGTTGACTTTTAATTGGAATTGCTAGAAAAAATGACCTTATCAAACACAGCTTTACTTTTTGTTGCTGTATTTTTCCAGTCTCACTGGTGGGCTCTGGCACTGCAGGCTGGTACCTGAGCCTTGTCTTTGCTGCACGTCAGGGCTCTCACCAGAGTGCCATCTGGAGCATCGTGCTTATGCAGAAATCACTATCAGTGCTCCTGCAAAGCCAGATAACGGGATGCACTTTCTCCCTTCTTCCCATTACAGTCTTCTAAGGGCCAAATCCTCCCTCCGCTTACAGACCAGAAATTTCCCATCCACCCAGTGATGTTGTGCTGCATTTACACTAATGCAACTGAAGGCTAATTTTGGACCTAAGTTATTTGTATATTCGAGTATTAACTTAATGTAGGACATTTTCTGAGCTTGGTTCCTCCCTGCAATGTGTATCAATTTACTGAAAGAGAGAGCATCCTTCTTAGCTTCCCGTATTGCTGGTGGATGTTCAGGGCATAGGCAGGGAGTTTTCATTTTGCCAATTATGGCTGTGGTGGCAGTAGGATGAGATTGACTCGCACTTACATCCATTACTGCTTTGCAATTTTTGTTCAGTGCAGAATATTTTATATAATGGGCTCCTTCTGTATCATTTGGCAATCAATCCTTCATAATTTGAAGTTCCCTTTCCTTGTTGAACTGCTTTCCTCCCGGTGGAGCTGGTTTGCATGTTGATTTGGAATAGAATGAAAACTCAGTGAACTACAAAAGCCTGTTGCAGAGATTTTTGGCGATGTATGACCAATGTTCTCTTTATTCCTGACCCATTATTTTCTTCAGCATCTGCTCAGCTGATTAGTTTTAATGAGCAGTAGCTCCACTGGTGCATAAGGGAATTCACAGCTCAGTAGGTTGGGGAAAAGAAAATGAGCAGTGGAAAATGGCTGTGTGCAGGTAGCTGTCTCCACAACAGGCACCTTTATATGCACATCAAACATGGGACAGGAGGAAACATCCTGCTTGTACACTGCAACCGCTGAGAAACTCCTCTGTTCTGGGTAGTGGTTTCCATTGGAAGAGGCTCTTTGAGATCCAAAACCACAGGGTTACAGATACACAGGGAAAAGCAAAGCTGTGTCTTGGAGCTGTTGTGGTTTCATGTACATGTAAATCAAGGCAGGTTATTTCCCTAAAAAATACCATGCCGTACTGTGCACGATCAGAGGAGGGAGTCTCCATACTTGGATTTTGAATTTTGCAGTTTCCCACTGTCTGGCACATTTTTTCTGTTGTTTTTCCCTGGGACCAGGTTTCCCTCCTGTCCTGTGCCTGCACCCGCAGCAGAGCAGCTCCATGCTGATCAGGGACTGCAAAGAACAGGAACCAAACCACAGCAGTGGGAGAGACAGCCCTGCAAACACTGCTTGCAGACTAAAGCTTCCTGATTCAGCCCTGATGTTTGCTCCAATCTCCATGGCTGGAACACCCAAAAACCTTCAGGGTCACCGGTGGCAGCAGGAGAGCACCATTCTGTAGGTCTGCATGCTGGCTGCACATCTGAGTTACAGAAATGTCAAGGCAAAAGAAGTCAAAACAGAAGGAAAACTGTCTTACTCCTGGCCTGGTGTCTGTCATTCCCTCGAACAGTGTCACTCTCTCCATCAATGCAGAAATAATTTCAGCAGAAGTCTGAAGATGACTGAAGAAGGTTGTAGAAAAAAAAATGCAGAAACGGTAATAGTCAGGTGGGAATTGTTTATTTTCTGTAAGCAGACAGTACCAATGGTGCAAGCCCTGCTAACAGAACCAATCAGTGAAAACATATGAAAGGGATCTCCTTACTCTCTCTGTTGGCTTTTCAAACTGAGACTTAATGAGAGTTACTCAGCAATCCCTACTTTTATCTCCCCACATAGGAAGCCCTGCTATTGCCCTGCTGGCAAATGTGCCAGCCACAGGCCACCCCTCTGGATATCTCAGCCCTTGGCAGCAGCGTGGTCCCTCTCCTGTGCAGGAATGCTGTGTGCTGCAATTTTCCAATTGCAATTGGCCAAATCTGGGAGACTGGGCTTGCGTGGGCAGCTGTGGTGTGGTACTGCAGGAGAGGCACTGCAGGAGAGGCAGAGCAGTGGTGCTGAGCACCAATATCACCTTTGCATATCTGCTCCATGTAGGGTTAACTGTGATCTGCCCTTAGGGTCCCCTTCCCCACCCATGAGCCCCAGATTTCAATCAGCTCTGGCTGTCTCCTCGTGAAAAAAAAAAAAAAAGAAGAGGAAAGGGGTTGGCTGTGTTGCTGCATCATTCAAGAGGCTGGGTCTGTCTGAATGAGCCTGGACACATCCTGCTGGGCAGCAGGACCAGTTTTAACACTCTCCCCTGCATCCATCCTTGGTGCTGCAGGAAACAAACAGTTCCTTCTTTCCCTTCCTGTGTGCATCTCTCCTCTCTGGAGTGGTGAGAGTATTTTGCAATATCATGTCATGTTTGTAAGGTATATTTGATAAAAGGAAAGTGTATTCTATTGTCCTGAAAAAAAATGGCATAAAAGCCATTCTCCAGTGCTCTCACTGTGAAGGCTGTTGGAGGAGTAGTTCTACCACGGGGATGCCTCTCACCATAGGTCTACTGCTGCCTGAAAAAATGCCAAGATCTACTGTATGTGTGGTCAGACTGCACTACACACAGCCCATATGGAGTCTATCTTTAGCTTTTAAAAAAAAAGGAAACAGTGATGGTTGCTGAGAGATACAGATTTTCCTCCCCTTTCCATCTTGCACAGAAGGAGCCGCCAACACAACGGTGCTGAGCTACATGGAGCAGAGGAGCCTCTTTGTCCCACCTGCTCTGCTGACAGCCAGCCTGGTCTCTGAGACCATGAAGGTGATAAACACCTGGAAAGGTTTCTCAGCAGCCCCTCAGGCCTGTGTGGCCAAACTGCCAATGGCTGCAGGGTCATGCTGGGTTGGGCTCTCATCAGTCCATTTAAGTTAAACACTTTTTTTGACTTGAATATTTTCAGCACAGGCTTCAAGAGGCAGGCTTTGGGAGCAGAATGGGCGTGTGGAGCAGTGGCGTGTACTGGTCTGTGGAGGTGACCATCTGCTGAGGTGGTGTGAGGGAGGTGCAGGGACAGGCTGGGGCAGCTGCTGCCAGGCCAGCAGTCACTCTGTGTCCCCAGCTGCCATTGTCAATGATGATGGAAACGCTCCCCTCACTTTCTAAATACTGGTCGAACAACAGAGCCGTGGTATCACACCCCACAAGAGGGAAGCTCACAGAAATCCTCTTTGTTCTCCCTTTTCCCCCTTTTCACAGCAAACATACATGAGTTATACAGCTTGCATTTATCTGGCTGTCTTGAGTGCACTGTTTTGCTACAAACCACAGTCATGGCTTTTGTGTGCTAGAGATGCCACAGCCAGGTTAGACAGGCTGACATGTGGGGCTGGAGGAAGCCTTGGTTATCCAGACCTATGCTTGTCCTTTGGTATAGTTCCTGGGACACGTTTGCACTGCAACACAAAACAATGTGGGGAGCTACCAGTTCCATAACAAACACAATTCAAAGAAGCCTGTACCATCCTCCTTCAAGCTTCCATCTTATTATGAGTCCCCTCAGGTGAAGACGAAGGAATAAAGTGTCTGCCCTAAAGAGCTTCCAGCTGAAGGAAAAAGATAGGACAGAAATGTGCAAATGTTCTATTAACAAAATTATTTCACAGAGCACTCTATGACCAGCCACACATTGGTTTATTCTGACAAACAGTGAGAGAACCTGGTGACTCTTGGACTCCAGAAATTTTAGGAAAGATGGACATCTCTCCCATAGAGTGATCTCATGAGGCAGACATGCCGTTAGCAGTTTCCCTGCAGGGATTTTGAGGTTGCTGGTACTGTTTATGTTATATAGCAATACTATCAGACATAAAACTGAAGTTTCTTGTCCGTGAGACCCATTGGTCTGACACGTTCGCTAAGGAGTAGAGCAAACACAGATTGATCAGCGGCTGTTTAAGGCCAGCAGGACTGAACACAAACACTGTCTGCCTGAAACTGGTTATTTCCACTGGAGAAGTAATAAGTCTTATTCCCCGTGAGGATAATTTCCTATGCTTGTCCCATATTTCTATGTTCCTGTTCATATATTCCTGACATCTTCCAAATATTATCCCTGGTAAAACACTCACTTATTCAGTCACTTGAAATCTTGTTGATGTTATAGGGAAACCCCAGCCTGGATGCCCCTTGCACATATTTTGCTTTGATTTGATCGATTACTCTTTATTCACAGTTTATGACAAACATTTTTGTTTTCACATTTTATTTGGGAAATAATCCTAATTCCCAGCAAGGTATGATCCATTCCTATCAAGGTATGTGTTATTTGCTGAACAACCTTTACAAATGAATTTCAGCCAATGGATTACTTGTTCACCTAAAAATCTGTGTATGAGAGTGTGTCTTCTATTAACCACTTTCTGAGGTTTTCTTTCAGTCTTTGAGTTAAGCAAGGTCTAATTCTGCAATCAGGTGTCACTGCAGAAGTGTCGTCTGTCCAAACATAGAGTAGAGTTTGTGTCCAAGAGACAGCTCTTCCTTGATATTGTCATTCCATTCATCTCCCCTAGGGCCAGGAGAAGGAGCTGGACATTGCAGTGGCTCCTGAGGGCCAGCAGTGTGGGCCCTTACAGCAATGAACAACCATGCATTAGACCATGAACAACACTGACCTGCTAAATTACCTCCAGGACGCAAATATCAGCATCCTGACATTGCAAGGATTGCAATGCAGGAAACAACCACTGTTGTGGTGTCTCTGCACAGAGCTTCAGCACAGCTGGGACCCAGGACATCACTCCTTCCCAGGTGCTGCTGCAGCATGTGGTGAGACAAGGGAGTGCTGGGTTTGGTCCCAGCTTCTCTCAGCATTTGGTGCTCCTGTGGTAAGATGTAGTCAGGAGATTTCACAGTTGTTTTCTCCATTAAGGAAATGCTGATCTGTTGAAATCAAAATTTTGTTTGAAGAAACAGTGTTTTTCTTGGAAAACTCAGCATAACATAACAAAATGAGGGGATGATAAAGCCAGTGTCAGGTCTTCCACAAATTGGAGTACCTACAAGCTCTTTTAGTGTCCTTTTTACTCTCAGCATATGTGAGTTTCCTTTTCCTCTGTGGAAAACAGAATAAAATTCTTAATCTCAGAAAGTGTGGCAGACTGTGAAAACCCTTTTCAGCAGGATTTCATTTGAATTTAAGAAATACATTTTCTCTCCACTGCCCACAAATGTTAGATCATTTCATACTAGTAAGGTGATATGCTGAAGAGATGAACTGAATAAAAAATAAAAACGAAGGATATTTTTAGTCTTATTTGCCGATTAAATAATTACTTATATCATGCGTGCCAATTACAGACGTTGCAAAAATCAGAAGAAAAATGAAATTAATTAGTTCAACAGGAGCATAAAACCAGGGAGTTGCCGTGGGTTGCCATCTGCCCCTCGCCCTTCAGCCATCGAACAGCAGCAGCTGGGCACGCAGAAGGAGCTGGTTCAGTTGGTTTCTGCTTCTCCTCATCCCAGAGCAAAACCGGCATTAAACTCACCGTGGCTTTCCCACGGGGACTCCTCCTTATCTACAGACAGCAGCAAAAATCCCAGTGGCCACGGGGCCTCCTGACCGGGGCACGTGGTGCTCAGCCTGTGGTGCTCAGCCTCCCGCACTCACATGCTCTTTTCTCCTCCCGACAAAGGCACTCTGGGAACCGGGGGCATCCCTGCGGGGTGTAATCCTCCGTGCCACAGCCCTGGTGGCTCCCGCACAGCGCTTCCCTGGCAGGGAGAAGGAACATGTGATGAAGCATCCGTCTGTGTGCTCCATGAAAACGGCCTCTATCTTCACTGGGTTTAATGAGAAATCTCTCAAGCCTGCTAAGAGCTGGGGTTTCCTGGCTTGTAACGTGGCTCCATCACCACTCCCCGGCAAATTCCACCCTGTGCATCCCGCTTACCTCCCCCCTGCCCTGCTTTGGGGCTGTGAAACACCCTCTCCCAGGCACTGGGCTGAGGGAACAAGGCTTTCAAAGGAAAGGGATGCTAAGGATAGGCAGGCAGCCTTGCCAAAAGGGCAAAAGCAAGTCCTCCATCACATGAAGTCATTTCCCAAATTGCAGAAGCCACCAATGCCCACTTTACATCCAGAGCAAACGTGGGTGCTGCTTAGACAGGGTTCCTGCCAAGGACCACATAGGGTTGCTTTGCATTGTGTTTCCTCTGAAACACAACATTAAACTATTAAACTTTAATAGCAGTAAAGAGGCTGGGGCATGAAATCCTTGATGCGCACTCGTAATGGGCAAAGGGAAAAGCCTTTCAAGATGGATTTATTCCTAGACCCTTGGATAGCTGCTGAGATAGGTCTGTGTTACAAGGTTCCACCGCACTTCCTTCTGCCCTCTAGTGCCAGAGAGAAAAATTAAATGTAAAGAAAGGAGTCTGCGATTTTCTCCTTCCAATGCACAAGAGAAAAGGAGGGGGGAAACAATATTTGTAGCTGCATGCTTTGATACCAGTTTAGGTGAAGCATTCCAGAAAAAATTATGTCACAAAAGCCACTGTCAACAGGGTTTATAGTGCCCTTTGGTAGCCAGATGTGCCTCTGCAAAGGGCAAGTTGGGTACACAGCATGTTGATATTGCCTCTGCTTTTGAACTGGACCCAGGCCTGCCAAAAGTGATGGAGACTCCCAAGTAAGGCAGGAGCTCAAAGTTTGTGCTGCAGGCTGAGACAGGGGTATCTCTGTAACCACCCAAAGTTGTGTCTGTTCCAGTCCCCCTGATTCCTTTAGGTTTAAACCCTGGACTAAGTTTTGAGCCAAAATGTTTACACTGCCGAAGTGCCTGCTGCTGAACACCTTGAAACTCATTTAATTCACACTTGCTCTTAATCTCTGCCTCTGAACACCACCTCTCTGGGCTGAGTCAGACCCATAACCCTGACTGCTCTCTTCCAAAAACATGGTGGGAAAGGCAGCTGAGCTGGGGAAGTGCCCTCATGCCGGTGTTCACTTTTGTGTGTGTGTGTCTGTACTTGACACCTTTTGTTCAATGGAGATGTAAGGG
Source organism: Empidonax traillii (assembly GCF_003031625.1). Lineage (NCBI taxonomy): Eukaryota > Metazoa > Chordata > Aves > Passeriformes > Tyrannidae > Empidonax > Empidonax traillii. Next base: position 936,731 of record NW_020955371.1, on the reverse strand, counting down.
AAAAGCCACGCTGCCATGATTTCAGCATCTTCTGTAAAACAGAGGAGCTGTCACTTGCATATTGAGCTGCCAACAGTAGGTGGGAGCTCCAGGATATCCCAGGTACAAACATCAACAGGAGAAGACATGAAAGGGAGATGAAGGACTGGCCCAGTCTGAACAACTGGGCTGACTGATGCAGCCCAGGGATGATGCTGAAGATCCAGTAAACCAGTACGTGGGGCTGGGAATTGGCTGCTCCAAGTGACTGATGCCAAACAAGCCTAGTGAGGACTAACGGGGCTGAGCCAGCTTGGCCACCAAATGGGCAAGAGGCCCATGGGAGGACAGACAGAACTCCATGGAGCCATGGAGCAGTGTCACACTGGTCTCAACTCTTATCAGACTGCAGTTTTGAAGGTCTAACATGCTTCTGATGCTCACGGAAGCACAACGGATGGGAGTTCCTGACCAATTGTTCAACCCTTCAGAAGGTTCCTGCCTTGGGATGTGTGAGTTCTTCTTGTATTTCTTCCAACTTCACTATTTTTATCCCTTCTTACTCTCCTGCTGCTTTGCTTTTCACCTGGCCCAGCAAAGTGAGACCCTGAACCATCCTGTCCAGTCCAGGGGCCTTCCTGCCACCAAAGGCTCCCTTTGCACTGCCATGGGCACCAACAACATCCTGAAAATAGTGTTACCCCCCCTCTTTTCCCATCCTCTCCCTTTTCCTCCTCTGGGCCTATCTCACAGTCACAGAGGAAGCAATTAGGAAAAGTGGCCAGAACTAAGTCTTCCCTTGTCTTTGTTACTTGACAAAACAAGAGTTTTAAGCCACATCCTCCCTTTGAAAAAAAAAGTTGTGATTGTGTACATTTTGCCTAACTACTCAATTTCAATTTCAAAATGCTTAGTCCTGTTTTTGATCTATTTCTCTTGTGTATCCTCATCAGGATGTTTCAAAACTTTGGCATGAATTTTTCAGTGTGTTACCCCCTCAACTCCAAGCCCTGCAAGGTGACGAGCTGTTCAGTGTCACACAGCAAGAAAAACTGGTTTGAATTTCTGCTTCCTTTAGTCTGTTTATTTGTTCAATTAGTTCCTTGAATTTGCCTACAAACAAGATTCCTGCCTGCACAGGTCATGAGCAGTGCAAGGTACCAGGAAAGTTCACCAGGGAAGCCACTGCCAGTTTGGGGTTCCCTACCAAAACAAGGATCCAGGGGATTCGCATTTGAGAGGGATGCAGGAGAGGACACAGCAGTGCAGCTTCAGCTAGGATACAAGGAGTGAGCTATGATGTTGCTACTGGAGAAAAGATAACAGAACAACCCCCCAGCTTTATTCAGGGATCTGCTGTGGTCCTTTTTCCAAAATCAAAGTTGAGGTTTCAGGAGGACATTCACTTTTTTCCTTTTTCTTCTGCTCCCTGCTGTTCTCGGAGACTTAAAATCTGACATAGTAGGAAGAAACTATGGAATACAGAAACTTCTTATGGCAACTGCTGCAGCAGACTGGTACAGCAGGACATTTCAGGGAAGTTACCAGCCTCCACAAACCGTGCTGTAAGCACAGTACCTGCTCATTGGTCCCTTTTCCAGATAGTTGGGGTAAGTCCCAGCCTTTTTTTATAGTAGAATCATCACAATTCCACAGCAAAATGGCAAGATCTGAACTCACTTAAAAAAACAGCACTAGCAAGGTACAGGGGGTTCTCTGAAGGTAGTGAAACAGAGGGAAAAAACCTGGAAGAGGACACAGAAAAGGCATCTTGTGCAGGCAAGCTTGGATGGAAACTCTGAGGGAGAGCACTTCTGAGGTTCATCTTTGTCCGCCAGAGGCTGAAACTTACCTTCACTTCAGTCATTCCTGTGATGCAGGAACTCCTTGCATGCTCTTTATGAGTAAACAGAGTAGCATCACATAAAATGAGCTTTCCACCATAATATTCTCCTCATTATGGAAACAGTTCTCAGGATGGCTGAACAACTCTCTGGTCACATAAAGAGTAATGCACTTACACACAGACCTGTGTCTGCTCCTTGTGCTCACACCCCCACAAGAACATTTCAGATGTGACTCAGGTGATGTGCCGCTGCCTTCGACGGGGACAGTCACAAAAGCACACTGAAGGATGCTGAGAGATAAGTCAGCCTCCTGTTCCCTGCCCCATAACATGGAGTCCCAGCTCCACCAGCGCTGTGCCAAGTCCACAGGCAGCACTGACCCCACCCTGGCACTGCCTGCTCCCACCCATCACTAATCTGCCTGGCCAAATGAGTGCCACAGCAGCCTGAGACTGGTGTCCTCCTCAGTAAGCTGTTATATTCTAATGCCATCTCAGCCTGAAATGATGCTAAAATCTCTGGCCTGCTACCAGTTAAAACCTTTTTTATTTTATTTAAGAAACAATCCAAATCTCTTCTAGTTATCTTCTTAGGGAAAAGCTCTCAGATAGGGCAGCTAAGGGAGGGCAGCGCTGGAAGCCACAGGCTTTGCCTTCATGTCACAAAGGCAATTAAAAGAGAGAAGAGAAGCTCCTTTCTCCCTCACCTACCACTCAATCTCCCTCAGTCTAAAGATAATGTGTCACTTTATTGTGCTTTAGTGAAGGTGAGGCATCCATCTCTCTTGACACTGCTCAATAAGAGGAAGAACTCAGGGGCTTCATGAGTAGGAAGACAGCACCAGAAACAACTTGCTGGAAACTATGCATGGCTGTGCCAGCTGATCACATGGCCAGCAGGAGCTGGGGAAGGGATACAGGAGCAGTGCTATACAATCACACATTGACTGGCAACATCAGGGACTTTTGAGATAATCCAGTCCAAACCCCTACCTAAGCAGGGTCAGCCAGAACAGTTTTTCAGGGCTATGTATTATCAGGTTTCCATACCTCCAAGAATGGAAACTTCACAACCTCTCCGGGGAACCTGATCCAGTATTTGACCATCCTCACTGTAAAATACCTTTTTGTTATGTTTCAGTGTACTTTCCTGTGTTTTGGTTTTTGTTCATTGCCTCTTGTCCATTCTCTGGATACCCTGAGGAGATCCTGCTTCTGTCTTCTCTCATTGCTTTCCTCAGTGTGTATTTTACACACAGAGATACCCCTGCAGTTTCTCTTTTCTGGTTGAACAGTTCCAGCTCAGGACTGGAGAAGAGATGCAGCAGGAACAATGTAGGTGATGGATAAAGAACCAGCAACAACTCCATAAGCAAGGTGATGAGGACCTCATCAACAGCAGGTCCCCCTCAGTGCCTGCTGGTCTCGGTGATGGCATGAATATCATAGCCCAAATACAACCCCTTCCCAACCTGGCCCACCCTGCCCCCATGGGTGTCCACAGGCACTGGGGCTGGAGTGCACCAGGTGGCTGAGGCACTGAACCCACATCTGAAACTCAAGGAAAGGAAGGGAGATGATGGTGCATGAGCTCTTCTTACAGCGATGGCACTTGTGTTTTCCTTACAGATATGTGGTCCTCCTGGGTTTTATTTCATGTTTTGTTCTCTCTCACTTCTCATGTTTGTGTTTGCAGAAACCATCCCGCAGCTGCTATGTGTAAATATGTCACCTGTCGAAGTGCTGCTTCTCCACAGAAGCCTTCCTGTCCCAAGCTGAGTGTGACAGATGCATCCAAGCCCCATGTCATGCCCTCTGCTGCTGCACCCTGTGGTGAGGTGTCTGAGTGTACTGCCAGTCAGAGCTGCACCGTGGGACCCACTGCCACACAGCCAGTGTTTGCACACACTCAGAGTGATGAGTAACGCAGGATCCCGACGTGGTCCAGGGAGGTAGTTCCTCCTCTTCCACCAGCTCTGGTAGAGTCCTTGGTCAGGCCCTGCCTGTGACCTCCTCCTACCCAAGCTCCCCCAGCTGCCTGCCTGCCCCAGCTCTGCAGCAAAGACTCTTCCTTCATCCAGCAGTTTTGCCGCCCCATGTCAGGTGTGTTGAATTAAACCCACAGTTCATCGCCACTGGCGTTGATCTGGGTTAAGGCCAAACCTCTGCTTCTCAGCTTGGCACCCAGAAGAGATGCTTGCTGTGGGTGCCCTGGCCCCTGAAATTCCAGCAGCAGGGCCTGATGGCTGCTCCGTGCCTCCCCTGTGTTCCCTGCCGTGCAAACCCATCAGATTCCCCATAGCCTGGTCCCTGGTGACTCAGATGCTTCGGAGGCACCACAGTGCATCAGCTGCTGCAGAGCAGCACTGACAGGCATGCCAGGGAGAGGAACAGCAGAGAGGAGCTGAGGCACAGCCAGAGGCTCCCGACGTGAGACAGCGTTTATTTTTAGTGTGGTAGCACTGAGGATATGGAATGAGCTGCTTCCCTCTCATCATGCTGACGCCATCACCCACCACCCACGCGCCCACTAAGTGGGTTATCACAGCCCATCAGGCTCCCAGGGAGAGGGAAAGAACACAAAAAAGTCACTTCTCTCCTCTTGTCAACAAACAGCAGAATACGTACAGCGCTGTGATGTTTGTTAATGGACTTTGGTTTAAAGCGCTGAAGGCGTCTTGGGCAGGACATCGTCTCTCCTGCTGTGCAGAGCTCCAGGACCAGATGTAAGTCACTGTCCTCCCAAACCCGTGATAAACACCAGATCTAGAACACTTATGGAGAGCTTTCCTCTGTCTCAGCTGATAAGATACTCCCTGTATCCTTGAATTTTCCCTGACCTGTCAGTATCCTTTCCTCTCAGCTAGACATCTCCAAAATCACTGTGATCCCAGCTACCAACCCTCTTCTCAGATGCCTTCTCTGTCATTTTAATTTTCCCACCTGACATATCAAAATTCACACTTTTCTGAGATGTTTGTGTCCTTTGTGCCATGGTGTTTACAGTGATTCTCATGGGATGTTGTTATCCTCATCTAACACAGTGCAAACTTCCCATCTTCCTTGCCACTGAGAGATGAACAATGTGCTCAAGACAGCAGAGCCCATCCCAGCCCTTTGCACCTCAGGGTCACACTTTACCCTCCTTGCCTATTTTTCCTCCAGTTAGAGTCAATTCACTGATCCACAGGCCCCACTCCTCTCTATTCACCATCCTGCATGTCCTTTCAGCACAGAACTCCTCACCAGGAAGTTTCAGCCCATGCTGTTGAAGATTTTTTCTTCCTCCAACTTGCTTTTTAAAATTTCTGGCACCAACAAGGTTCTTGCTGAAGTAGTGCCTCTCTGCTCTTCATCTGCCTCACCATCTGCTTAAGAGAGCGTGGGGCAGGGGGATTTCTGCAGAGATTTGTAGACTGAAGGCCAGAAAGAACCAGGAAAATCTATATCCCCAGCATATAATAAATGCTGTAGACAACCAGAGAGCTGTTCCCACAGCCAGTCCTTCATCACTCAGTGCTCCATCCCTAACCAGTGCAGACCCAGACTTTTTGTCTTTTCCTTTTTTTTTTTTTTTTTTGGAATGGCACTAATTAAAACATTTTTTGTACTATGAAAACATGTAACTATTCAGGGAGGGGACAGCTAAGGGTTTGGAAACCTTAATGACCAGATTTGGGAAGGCTGAATTCTTGGGAAGGCAGCAGTTTTTCAGGCACATGTACACACAGAATGTTGAGCTTGCAGTTTAATTAGAAAACAATTCCATCCCGTATAATATGTTGACATTTCTAAATGCTTTGCTCCAGTGGATATTGACACCCATCTCCTTGGGGAGGCAGGACCTGTTACTGTGCTGAACGTCATCCCTTGCCTAAATCCAAAGCTGTGTAATGGAAACCTCCTACTCCTGCCAGCCCAAACACTGATGGAAGAAGCCCTAACAGCACATGAGGCACTACAGACAAATGCCACCTTGCCATCCAGCCATGGTTCAGTAGCCCTTCAGGGGGATTACTGAGTCACTAACCCCATGACTCAGGTTACTCCAAAGACTCTCTGCAGCTACTGATCCTGGGTAGCTGTGCATCCATAAGCACAGATCCAGCTTTCTCCCTGCCACCAAAAAACTCATTTCACCTGACCTGGAGCATCATCATCATTCCTCAGCCTCAGGGGACTGAAGAACCTAAAATTCTTAACCTAGATGGAAGTCTACTATGCTCTATTCCCAGTCAAGGAATACATGACAACAGAGGGGTATTTGCCCAATCCTATCTCTATATGGTGTCCTACAACTCTTCATTTTATTCCTGCCTTCCAGGAACACTGCCAGACCCAGGGAGGACTAAAGCCTCCTCACCCCACAGCCATAGCCAGTAGACTCTGATTTGGTTCTGGCAATAAGCTTGCTCTGACTAGCTCAAGCCAGATCTCTCAGTAAGTCTGCTCAAAACCCTAATTACAGCCTGACCACCGACATTAACACTAGCCTGGACAGTTCTAGGAATTCCCTCCTTGGTGTCAGAAAAGGTCCAAAGCTGAAGCCCAGCAGCACAGCTCTAACCTTTACCCCAGAGCCTGAGGTGGGGTTTGACTGGGATGATTTAATCAGGTCAATCTCCCTGAATAAAGAGCAAGAGAAGCTAACAGATACAAACTCATTAAAAATGTGCATGGAAGTATATTTATTTTCTTTCTTTTTGTTAAAAAAACCTTTTAAAACATTAGTGCTTTCTTTTTAAAATACGTCTAAAGCTTCCCCCAGTACAGGCTAAGTCTCTAACACAAGACAGCGTGATGCACGGTGTTCATTTAGGTGCAGACACGTGAGAACACACTGCAGGCATATCTGTGATACAAAAAGTCATTTTATGAAGCACTTCACAAAGGGCTTCAGCATCTCCCTGGGTAGGAGCTGACACTGTGCAGGTGGTTCACTGGGGCCTCCCACGGAGAGGAACACAGAAGCAACACACAGAGCTCCCCACTGCAAGCCAGTGGGAGCAGGCTGGTGTGCCAGGCTGCTCGGGAATTTCTGTCCAACAATATCTATGTAATTGGACAATCTCTTAAATACTGTAAAATATAAACAGGATCCTACAAATCTTTATCTGCAGATTTCTTGTTTAGTAAAAACCACATTCTCGTGGTCAGAGAGAATTGACACTGATAATGTAGCATTTAATGCCATATTTTAGTAATTCTAAGAATCAATAAACTCTAAATAGCGTGGCAATTTGCTATCTCGGGCAAATACCTTTTTCTAATGATGGATTTAAGCAAAAGTAGAGCAGTTGAGAGATACACAGTTGATTTAGCAACACTGGTGACTAATTCTTTTGGAAGACACTCTCCTGAAAGGATACTGCTTTCTCTCCAGACTTCTGGGCTTAGACTCAGGGTTCCCAGCAGGAACAGGCAATGTGCAGTAATCGACCCCACTTGTACCCTTTGTCTCTATCAAATGCAAGCTGATCCCAAGTTAGAGGCGTGCACACACCTGCAGGGCTGGGGTCTTACTGGCATCACGGAGACATGGGGGGATGGCTCCTAAGACTGGAGTGTTAGAATGGAAGGATACAGGCTCTTTAGGAAGGACAGGCAGAGGATACAAGGAGGGGGTGTTGCCCTCTATGTCAATGACCAGGTGGGGTATATGGAGCTTTGCCTTGGGATGGATGAGAGCCTAAGGGTCAGGATTAAAGGGAGGGCAGGGACAGGTTACACTATAGGGGGTGGTCTGCTACAGGCTGCTCCAAAAGGAAGACCAAGTGGATGAGGCACTCTACCAACAGATAGGAACAGCCTCATGTTCACAAGCCCTGGTCCTCACTAGGGACTTCAACCACCCCAGTATCTACTGGAGGGACACACAGCAGGGCATAGGCAATCCAGGAGTGTCCTGGAATACCATGATGATGAATTCCTTCTCCAAGTGACAGTGGAGCTAACATGGAACAGTGCTATGCTGGACCTTGTTCTCACCATCAGGGAGGGTCTGGTGGGGAACATGAAGCTCAGGGGCAGCCGGGAGTGCAGCAACCACGACATGGTGGAGTTTGAGATCCTTGGGACACTGAGGAAGGCACAGAGAAAACTTGCTACCCTGAACTTCAGGAGAGTTTGGTAGAATCCCATGGAATAAAGTCCTGGAGGGAAAAAGGGCCCAAGAAAGCTGGTAAATATTCAAGAATCATGTCCTTCCATGCTCAGGGGTGATGCAACCCAACAAAGAAGAATCCAGGCAAAAACACCACGAAGCCTGCATGGAGAAGCAGGGAGCTCCTGGACTCAAACACAAAAAGAAAGCCTATGGAGTGTGGAAACAAGAACAGGCAGCCTGGGAGGAATACAGAGAAATTGTCTGAGCAGCCAGGGATCAGGTCAGGAAAGCTAAAGCCCTGATAGAATTAAATCTGTCCAGGGACATCCAGGGCAACAAGAAAAGTTTCTATAGGCATGTTGGTGATAAAAGAAAGACCAGAGAGAATGTGTGTCCTGTCCGGAAGGACACGAGAGATCTGGTTGTTCTGGTGTTGTTCAAATTGGAGAAGAGAAGGTTCCAGGGAGACCTTAGAGTACTTTCCAGTACCTAAAGGGGGTCTACAGCAACGATGGGGAGACAGTCTTTATGAGAGAGTATGGTGATAGGATGAGGGTAACAGATTTAAACTGAAAGAGGGTAGATATAGATTAGACATTAGGAAGGAATCCTTTACTGTAAGGTAATGAGGCACTGGAACAGGTTTCCCAGAGACGTTGTGGCTGCCCCGTACCTGGAAGTGTTCTCAAGGCCAGGCTGGATGAGGCTCTGAGTATCCTGGTCCAGTGGAAGGTGTCCCTGCCCATGACAGGGTGGTTGGAACTGGATGATCCTTTCCAACCCCAAGCCATTCTATGATTCTATGATTATTTGAGTTAGTTCAGCCCTCTTTCATACAGTCCTAAACCAGTGCTCAGAGCAAGAAAAAGCAGATGCATCCAGATGATTTGCTTCAAACAGAACAGCTGAGCCACATCCGAATGACTAAGTTCGGATAAATTGAGCCATCAGATGCCCACTTAAGACAAATTAGTTTAGAATGGCCACGCTGCATTTGTCAATGGTTTAATGCACTAAGTGTATTTATAAGACAGGGCTAATTTCCTAGTCCTTGAAGGAGAACACTTTGAGAAAGCAACTGCTCCACCTAGCAAAGTATTTTCAGATGCAGCCAAAAAGGCATTTGGAGCATTAGTTTACTACAAAACAGCTTTGGCCAGGAGTCACTCTTCAGGTGAGGAGATATGGTCTTTGGTTTTTACAACTCAAACAGCTGAAGTAAATGGCAAAACACTGAAGACATCAGTTCTCTGCTTCTTCTCTTTGACCAGATTATATAGCAGCTGCAATGCAAGACAGAACAATTACTCCACCATATTTTATAAATTGGATTTTAGAATTCCAGCAGGGAATGATCCTCTTCCTTGAACATCAGCAAAGCATTTCACTTGAGCCAGTGTCTTCTGTCTGGGAGAGGTTTAAAAAAAAAAAAAAAATAAAAGGCACCCCACTGGTGCCAGCAGGGTGGGGCTGCTGGGACAGGGAGACCATCCAGCTTGTGCAGCCTCTTCCATCGCTGGCACTGCTGCCTCACGGAGGTGTACAGGGCACTGAAACCCTCTTCACTGCAAGTGGAGCAAAAAGCCTAATTCTTTGGGACTGGAGCTTTATTCAGCTGGGCAGAGAGGCTGAGGGAGCTGGCACTGGTCAGCATGGAGGTGGGGTGACTTTGCGGAAACTTACCTCCAGCCCCCCAAACCTATGGGGAGCCATCAAGGAAGCAGAGCTGGACTCTGCGCATCAGGGCAGAGGGAGGATGAGAGAGAACAGGCAGGGTTTAAGGAAAAATTTCTCCCTAAGGACAGTCAAACATCAGAGCAGATTGCACACTCTCCATCCTTGGAGACGTTCACAATCCAAGTGGATAATGCCCTGACAAAGGAGCTCTGATCCTCCTTTGAGCTAGATGCTGAACCAAACACCTCATGAGATCCCTTTGGGCCATAAGCATCTTGATTGGCTGAGTTTTGATTCTGCATCTTGATCAGCTTGAGTAGCTCTTCAGGCTCTGATGAAGTCTGAGCATACATATTTACACAGCTTGTATAGAAGCCGATCAAGATGCAGATGAACAACTCTCCAGGCTCCATTGCCTATTGATCCAATCTCCATGGACTAAGCAGACAATTCAATTTATGTGCATCTGCAAGCTGAGTCCCAAACGCTGCCTAGTAGTTTATAACTTAATTTCTGTGTATTATGTACACATTCCTTGCTCTTTTATGCTGTATTAGCAGACAACAGCCTAACACAATCTCCCATTTAAGTGCTTACAAGACAATTCTCGTGTCATTTTCTTGGGAGTTTTTACCATGCTGAGCTCAGTCTATCTTGGCAGCTGCGGGCAAGGGATGGTAAGACCTTGTAAGAAGCAGAGGAGACCACCAACTTTTTATACATCTTAATGGAGAATTGTCTTTAGTCATGGTGCTCAAGTCTCCATGGAGCGTGAGAAGCCGCTACAATCACCTGGCTCAGCCTGCTGTTTTCTTCCTGGTGCACAGGAATTTTTAAATCACCAGATCTTAGAGAAATTGATCAAAGTCAAAAAACATTTAGATGTCTCTGGAAATGCTGCTAAACACCTGAAGGTGGCTGTGGATCAGGTGAAGCGGTGTCTGGTGAGAATGAGTATCTCCATGGATGGAGACAACCCCTCTAGGCAACCTGCACCAGTGTTCGATCACCCTTAGAACCATCAGAGGGGTTTCTTCTGTCTGAACTGAATTCCCTGTTTCAGTTTATTCCCACTGTTTCCTGAACTGTCACTGGGTACCACTGGGAAGAATATGTCTCCATTGTCTTTTTGCTCCCCATCAGGTATTTGTACACATGGACAAGATCTCCCTGAGCTTTTGCTACTCCAGGTCGAACAGTCCCAGTTCTCACACTCTCCTTCTGTGATAGATGCTCCAAATCCCTCAGTCATCTTCACGGTCCTTCACTGCACTCACTCCAGTGTGTCCATGACTTTTTTCGGATGGGGGAGCCCAGCGCTGGCCCCAGCACCCCAGATGTGCTGAGCAGAGAGGAAGGATCATTTCCCCTCACTCTTCTGGCAATGCTCCTCCTAGGGCTGCCCACGGTGCCACTGGTCTTCTGTACTCTGTACATTGCTGTCTCACATCCAACTTGCACCCAGATGCTCCTTTTCTACAAAGTTGCTTTCTCGCTGGTCACCCCTGGGTGCACAGGGTTAATCCTCACCAGGTGCAGGACTGGGCATGCCCCTTTGTGGAACCTTGTAAGATTTTTGTTGGCCCATTTCTCCAGCCTCGTTGAGATCACCAAGCCTACAACATTCAACAAGCCTTTGATATACCATGGCCAGCAATACAGTGGATGAACATCAGCAACTCACCCTCTTACAGTTAAAAGAGCAACCCTCAATAGAAACTACAGCTTTAGGTCACAGGAAAAGGGGTTTGTACACCTGATTTCAGGCAAGTCTACATCATTTAACGCAGAAACAAAGGAGTGACTTTTCACACCAAATCAGTGCTAATGTCTGCTGTGCCCTGGGATGTCAGAACCACCGAGACAGCAGCACCTGCCACGGCTGAGCACTGAAGCATGTGGTGTGCTGCTTGCATGACTTGCTAAGTCCAGCTCTATTGCACTTCCCTTCCTTCCCATTTCAGAACCACTTGGGGCACCTATAACCCCTTTTCCATGTCAGAACTAAAACACAGTTCCACAGAGCATCTCTTGCCCTTTTTTATTTTCAAGTTCAATGTACTTTAAGCCTGGCACATAACTTCCACCTATCCCAACCCAGTAGATTTCCTAGGCTGAGATGAAAGCATGCCTTTAGCACTCAGGATGGCAGCCAGCACGGCTGAGCTTCTGTCTCCATGGGAAGGGCTAATTCAAATGAAAAGTAAAATACAAAGGTTTATCTGAAGCAGGATTTGCTAGCAAGGAAGCATTTGATTGCCAGTCCAAGCAGTAAGATCCGCTGAGAAAATCACTCCAGCAAATCTGTCACTTCAGTGTCTACTGTCTGAATCAACAGGTCTCTCCAGCACTTATTTGCTTCAAGGCAGGCATCTTCCCTCGGCAGCAGTATGAGTCATACCAGAGAAGATGGAGCCAGCATTTGCCAGCATGTAGGAAGCACACAGAACTTAGTATGTGACAAACACCATAAACCCAGCAACAGCTATAAATACTCAAAGATAGAGCATACTCTTTTGAATTTATTGTATACATTATAGTTTTGGACACATACCTAGATAATCCTCCTTTGAGTGCCAAACTTGCTTTAATGAGTGGGAAAAAATAAAAAATTCCTGCAAACTGAAATGATTCAAAGTGCCGAGTCTATTGTATTTCAGAAAATAGGTGCAATTCTTAGAAGCAGGGATCAACAGTTGCCATCTACCACAAGCAATGTAGAATGAGAACAATGAATCACTAGAAAGGAAGAGGAAAATTTACCAGGAGAAGGGAAATGACTCAATTTTACACATCCCATTTATAAAGGGGAACAAGATAGAAATTGCATTCCTCATCGAGTAAGAGACTGTGTAAGGCCAGGTTGGCCACAAACATTATGGACAGTCAAGAAATTCCAATTAGGAAACAGGCCTGGGAGACCCCCCTCCACAGTCTATTTAACTGCCCACCTCCAAACCTTCTTTCCCACCACAATGCATCCTGTTGTTCTCCTGCTGGAGAGGCACACAGCAAACACTGCCGCCTCCCACAGTACACAGGGTTGGTTTGTAGGGGTTCCTCCACCATGCCGAGCCAGCTCTGCTCCATGCTGACATCCCAAGCCTGAGCCAAGTACGATGACGTTGGAGACAAAAGAGCAAAACGACAAAGGTTTCTCATGCCTGCTATAGCCTATGAGCTGTAGGTTCCTGGAAAACACCCCCAGCCTTGGAAACAACAGGATGGACCTGCTGGATTTCACTCACTCGTTCTACCTGGGCTGACATCTCAAGCAGAATGGAGAGCATATGTGTGACTTTGTTTTGGAAGACATTAGACAGATTTCATTATGTACCACTGATTCCATCCGTGTAGATTTCCTAGATCCATCCAGCTTTGGTGTGTTTTATGACTCTAAATTCTTCCATTCTCCTTCCTCAGAGCATCCTTAGCCACGGTAGATTTACTGCTCTGCAGACGCTGCCTGCCTACAGCAAATGGGATGTGAAGCCATCAGACTGCAGGATGGCTTCCGCACCTCACGTGCGTAACACAAGCACACAAAGCAATTTACTCCTCAAAACTGATGAGAATTTAAGAGAGATTAGTGAGTGATTTTATCTTTGACTCCCTCCCCACAGCACATACCCCTTTTTCTCTCCCTTTTGCAAAACAGTGAACCGTGTCCAAACCGGTTGTGAGGAGACAATGCACAGACTCCTCATAGTATCTCACCATGAGACAGATTTAAGATTTAGCACATTTACAGCTTGTACATAATAACCATACAGGTTATAGCAGAAATTGGACTCCTTCTCCTCCCCATTGTGAAAACAAGGCTCAAAAATGACCAAGCTTGATGAGCTGAGCCACATTCAGCAGAGTGAGCAAGGCTACAATTAAACCAAGATTTTTACCTTCCATTTGCCATAAGCCAGTTGTACCAATGTTCAGCTGGTTTACTTCAGCTGATTGTAACACTGCTCCTGCCAGGACCATCACCGCACCAGTCTCCTGTGGACATCAGTTGTGCAATCCAGTCCATTCCTCCATTCTGCTGATGGTACAACAACAGCTTGGGACCTATTCCAAGAAATCCTTTCTCAGTTACTTTTTAGACCAACCATTGTGCTGAGGGAGCAGACAGGCAGGATGGACATGACATAGCTGAGGCTGGTCAGCCTCTTTACAGGATTTCTGTGCGTATTTGGCATGACAGCGCAATATTCCATGTGTCACTCCAACAGGAGTTAAATTTCTACCTGATCAGCTTACGCTGGGCATTGAAATATAAACAAGATCCATACGCACGATGAGTGTGGATGCTGCAGTTACTGGTTGGCACCAGGCTGTTACGCAGCTTATTCTCTCAAAAGCAAAGTATGTAACATGACTTTCATCTACAAACCAGCAAAATTTGCAATTCCATCACTTCCCTGACTTAAGTTGCACCCATAAAAGCCCAGCTATACCAGGAGGTTTTAACTGAAAGGTCTGTGAAGTAAAAGCGCATTAGAAAACTTAAAACTTCATAAAAACTTTTCTCTAAAGAAGCCTTAGGATCAAAGCGCAATGAATTACAGTTTCTGTGATAATAAGTAATCTCTGGATGCTCAATTGCATGTAATCGTCCATATTCGCTCTTTCTCATTGTGCCCAGGAGGAAATGAAACCATGTGTTCGACATGAACATTGGTGCAACCACCACCAAACATCACCCTGTTCTGGGGAAAACTGGCACTAAGGGGACACTGCCCAGTTTGCTGTGTGGACAAAATAGCTTCTGTCAAAGCTGGGGTGCTCCTCGAGAGCCACACTAGGATTATGGCAACATTGCTGACAAATTTCCATGCATTTTTACACAGTAAGGGGTAGAAAACTTTGTCCCAAGGGCAGAACAGGATACTCCATGCTGAAGTGAAAACCGGTTGCCTTCAACTACTTGTAGTCCAGGCCATCACCAAATTCCAAAGTTTAACTGACTCTCCCAACATGGAGAAGCTCACAGTGCCCAGTGTACACTGGTATTCCTGTGTTGCCTTACTCTGCTGACAGACAGCAGTGGGGAAGTAAATCAGCAAGCACTTTAACCTGTCGAGGAGCTTACAGAACAACCAGGCTGAGGAAGAGCAGTGCAATACTTCCCAAGATGCTTACAGAACATAGTCACTGTTAATACTTCCATGCTTACATGGAATTTGTTCAAATACAGCTGAATGAGAGACAAACCTTAAAAGAAAGGAAAAAGGTGTATTTCCAAAGTATTTTTTTAGGTAGAGAGAAGATATCCCAGAAGCTCTTCTTTCCTAGTGGTGAGACCAAAATAATCTCTAAAGTCTGCTAAAGTAAAAAATAAGTCCACGACATCTCCACATTTGAGAGCCATGAAACCAAAGCACCAACCCAAACGTTAAAATATATATTTAAGACCAAGTCAACACCTTACCTAATAATTTGATGAAACTACTAATGAAGAGATCTTCCAGTAAACAAAAGATCATGTAAGTTTTTTTGTTTGCTTGTTAACCAGTCATAGCTCCCTAACAGAGATAGATACTGCTGCTTTCAGAGATATGTTACAGGGGTTCCTGTTGCTGCTACGTAGCCTTAGGTGATGGTTACAACAGCTGTGTTGAGTAGGAGAGCAAGCAAACATTCTTTTCCCAAAATCAGAAATATACAATTTCCAAAAATGGGAGCGAAAGACAAAAGGTAATGAAAAATACTGCTGAAGAAAGGTTTAATTAAAAAAATCAGGAATTCAACAGTGCCTAAATCTTTATTTTTCATAACCTACATATTTTTTTTTCAAATTAGACAGTTTTACATTTTATGACACAAAAGGAAACTTAAATTACTGATAGTTTACATGTAAGCTTGATTCCAGTCTTAATGGAAGAAGAACAAAAACAAAAACCCTCAAAAAGGCTCCCATATTACACTTCTGTTTCATGAATTGGCAGCTGTTAGGTCTCCTTAGAAATCTCAGATTGTCTGCTGCTATTAGTGTAATCGGTTACAAAGCACAAAAGTCCCTACCTGTAGCTACTGAAGGAGATACAGAGATAGGTGTGCACCATTACAGTCAGCTGTTGCTTGTGATACACTGCCCCATGTTCCAACAAGGGCCTTTTCCATGCCAGCTGCTCAGGGCTTTGAAGGGTAATGCAGCAAGGTAAAAAAAAATTGCCACTGTTCGCAGATTTCCAAGTGGTGACTGACAGTGTCACGGTGAGGGACTGATCTGAAACAACCTTTGGTTTTGAAAGCAATCTTCATTTTTTTAAATTCCTGGAAGGAGAGTCTCAGATCCCATTTTGACTTGTTTTCAAAATGAAAAGCATCACCACACAGTCCTACGAGGTAAAATGCCAATTTTAATTACTGCATCCCTGAACTCAGCTACTGCTTTTGGGAGGTTTTTCATTTTAAAAGCCACATTTTAATCTCTCTCTGTATCGTAGCAACAGTCTGCATGCAACTTCACAACTCTACTCTGAAAACTCCATTTTGTCACTGAGTGGAAAAAAAAAAAAAAAAAAGGAAAAAAATCTCAAAGTAAAATGCAGTAAGAAGTTGTATGGTATGTTACACAGCGATTTGGCGTGTCACTTTGTTTGTTTTTTTTTAAAAAAGCTATAAAAACCACGTCAGAGGAAGGTTTAAACTTTTGGTGCAACAGACTGTTGCTGGGTAAGCAGTAATTACAGTGTATTGACCTAGCACAAATGGCAGCAGAATACATTAGAACAGCACAACACACCCCGCTGGTCTCAATATATCACCTCAGGTACCAGCTGAGTATCATGACGAGCCATACACAGTCGCTGTAAGGAACCACTCGCGATTGTTTGCAGCTGGAAAGCCTTTCACTTGCAGCAGACAAACAAAATGAATCATACAGCTGGCCTAAACCATACACAAATCTAGCTACCGTGTTCACTGCTGCTGGGGAAAGGAGAAGCGTATTAAAAAAAAATAAATCCAATGACAGAACGAGTTGAGCGCTTTTGGCGATGTTGTCGGGGTCTTATCTCCTCCCACAGCGTTCACAAAGTGCGCTTTTCAAACGAGAAAAATTGACAGACTCCAGCATGCCCTGTTTTGACCAATTCTGCAGCACACAACAGGCTGGATTTTAGAATCTCAACTAGTTACCAATTGACGCTTGTAATAGGAGATTTATCAGGAGTCAACTTCTATAGTTACTTTACAGTTCTGTGAATCATGCACTGATACTCTTGAAAGCACACAAGTAAGCTTCAGTGTATATTTTTGCAGCAGTCAATTTTTTCCCCAATTAGACTTGATTTTTATTAATGACTTTAAAATTACAGTTTGACTGCTGAAATTCATTATTTACATTGCAGAACACTTTTGAATTGGTTAAATCGCTTGTTTTTAGAGGGACTTTGGGAAAACATTTGAGGGCTTGCAAATAAGACTTTCGTTCCATTTCCCTTTTGCAGTGAAGAGGCAGAGTCAGTTCAACACACCAGAATAAAATAAGAAAAAGAAAAAACAACGAATTAAAGTAATATTCAAACCACAACATTTAGTTTATCTACATCCAGCTCAACAGCAACATTTATAATATCAATAATTTTTATCAGATTTTTTTCTTTAGGGTACCTTTTTATATGTTCTGATTATTTACAACTGTACAAGCAAAGCACACACTTCCAAGTGCACATATTTAATACAGTATTGACTATTTGCATTTACAGGTTTTTCAACAATCTGAAAAAGATCAACTGTTTAAGATCTTTAAGGTATATTACAAAAACTGCTGCTAGTTCCTGTACTACAGTATGTTTACCCAGTAAGACCAGTGACAATAGATACATACTGTAACTGAGTAATTCTGTATTCCATTCATGCTAACCCTCCACGGGGTCAGACCTCATTAACTCTAAGCTGTCTTGTACAAAAGTTAAGGCAAAGTCATTTTCAAGTTTAAATAAAATTCAAGTCTTTAAATATTGGATGGAAATAATTCTTTAAAAAAATCAGTTGTTTAAATAAACATTTTTGTGGAATAAACTGTACTGTCATAGTCAGCAGGAATGAGTTTTGTCTGAACTTCCTGCAGTTTAAACATTTAAAGAAAAACTTTAGGCATCTTAAAACAAAAATAATTTATATTCAACTTTATTAGAAACTTGCTAATTTAGTGCATCCTTGTCCTTCAGAAAGCGCATCACTTCTAAAGTAAATAAGTGTGAGAAACCTCATCCCAGAGGTAAATATCAGGGATCTCTTCCTCCACCACACAAAACAAACACCACTATCTCACGTCTTGAAAAATTTAAATCCATATGCCAATGCTTGTAGTTACAGGAAGATGTCAACACAAGGCTGACTAAGATATGAACTCTTTCAAAGAGCACTTGGGGCAGAGCTTAAAAAAAAGTCTACACAGAGCACAGGGGTAACCAGAATATACAGCGCTGACTCAGTTAACTCCCTTACAAGCACAGGGAAGCTAAAGTTATCACAAGAAGGCTACACTGCTTTCTCCTGATAACATCCACTCACTAACAGGCTTCACCACCATAGAAGCTCACAGACTTGATTCTTTCTATTCACAATGTGCTTTGTATTTGCAAATTATAACATCAGTTTTATTCTGGAGTGAGAAGATGGTTACTTGCTTGCAGTAAGTCAAAAAAAAAGGAAATATTTTAGAAAGACTGCTATGGTGCCCCGTAGAATTAATTTTGTGTGTGCAAAACATCAAAAAAAGATTATTTTTTTTTAAAAATACTAGAAACAGCTACTCATTTAACCTAAAAGTGCAAGTTCATTTGCTGACACTTAGTACAGCAGCCCAATAAAAAAAAAATCTTCAAGGTCACATACTAATTTGTAAAATATGTTCTACTTCCTTGCACTCTACACACTAGCTGCCGTTATCAGTCTTTTGGACACTTTAGATATGTACTTGCAGACCTGTTTATTAAAAATATTGCAGCAGCACATTTCTGCTTAACAGTTTAGAAAAAACTCACTATACAGAGCTTGCACTCACACAGCCACAGAGAGGCTTAATAAAAAGTTGATTTTTTTTTTAAAGACAAATATTTTACACCTTGAAAAAAAGGAAAAAAAAAAATCACACTAAGCTTCACCTCCAATTAAGCACCAATCTAAATGTAAGGTTTAGAACAACTATCCAGAAATACCCAGAAAAATAGAATGTTTGTTCAAGAGGGGAAAAAGTATTTCACAGAAAAATAACTTGCAGGCATTGTTATATGCCCAGTATCACTGCAAGCTCCTAACCAGCAACTCATTCTCAGGTATCTTAGTGGGAACATGGGTTTAATTTGTGGGAAGCAGACCTCTTCTCAGATCCCTCCCAGGTGTTAGTTTCACTGAGGAGATTTTGGAGGGGTACTCTGTTCTTTATTTAAGCGTTTGCCAACGGCTGGAGGGGACGATCTGCGTCCTGACTGTCTCCTCTGGTCTTTGGGTTGTCCAGGATGTGACTTTGCAGGAGGAGGTTCTCTGTTTTTCTCTATTGTTTCTGTGGGCTTTCTTTCTTCTTTCCCACATGCTACAGTGTTTGGCTTCTGTTCTTTCTGGGGTTGCAATGTAGGAGGATCCTTAGTTGTTCTCTGGCAAATTTCCGCATAACTAGGTTTTCGCAGTTCCTGTGAAATTGGAAGCAAACAGGACAGAGTTAAGCGAAGCACTCTAAGGAAAAAACAATTTACTTTTATGAATAGAAAAAAGTTTAAGTCCTTGTCCCCAAAGACTGCTGCATTAAAATATGCAGATGAGTTGTAAACTATGAAGTTTACAGAAGCTGTATAATACAATCAACCTGAAAACAAGGTAAAATGCAAAACAGTGTTCCAGAAAAATGGGGTACTGGCACAGGGCAAAATACTTCCCACTGAAACAAACTCTAAACCAGCTGAAAGATGATGAATACCCTGGTTTAAATATCAACATATGTACTAATGCTTCTACCTCAAGTATACTACCAAGGAGAGGATTTGGGTAAGGAGCTATGTTTTGCACTCTTAGTGGCATAATTGTATCATGCAAGTGATCATGAAGCCATCGACGCACAAATTTAAAGCTGCTCGGCAAATTCAGGGTTGCTAGGCTCACATGATTAAGCAAAACTGGCTAGCAATAAATACTCTGTTAAATGCATCAAACTGTATCATTAAGAGAAAGTGAAGTAATAAGGTCACTTACTATGGCAGCCCCATTGACTTGTACCGATTTACATGCAGTACTGAGTGTGGAAGAAGAAAGTCTTTCTGTACTCTGTGTCTCTCTCTGCTGTTTATCCACAACCTTGGGGTCCCTGTAAGCATCCAGCAGGAAGCAAAGCTCATGAGAAGTGAAACTTTAGGAGAGATCAATGATCTAATAACAGGTCTAAAAAGTTTGAGTAGGACTACAAGTAGTTAAGAGATATAATTTGCTTAGCAAATTATGACTAGCATTGCTTTTTAAAATGCTATCAAATTAAAAAAAAACCCAAATTTCTGTGGAACTTGACACTACCTGTAATTTATGATGTTCTGATAGCATTTAGTTATCTTTCCCCGGTACTCAAAACACCTCAATTTGATTTGCAGGTTTCAAATAGTGTATTACCAAAAACTTTCATTATAGTATGGACATCAGTACTGCCCACAGGGTCATGGGTTTACTCCCCATGCTTCAAAGCTAGCTAAATACAAGACAGTAAGGTATTCATTAAACTTCTAAATACATGCAGAAACCAAAACACAACACTAAACTTTTGTCTGCTAAATGACTATTATGATTGAGTCACTGTTATATTGTTATATATATTTATTGCCTTTACTACAAGTACAGTACACAACAAAATATTACTTCTTTCACTGATTAAGATTTTAATAGCTATTTACATTGTTCTGCCTGATGAAAGAAAATGCAAATGTGATTTAGAGCAGAATAATTATAGCCATGTAATTAAGTGCTTACTCAGAAGACTGGGGTGGCGAAGGAGACCTTTCAAAGGTCCTGGGTAATGTAGAAGAAACTGGTAACAAGGGCTCTCGAGGAATTCCTGATGGAATAGTGTTTGTACTTGCATCCACATTAATGTTCTGAAGGAGGAAAAGAGGTACAGAAGGACAATCACAATATCCAATTAATATGGAAAATTAGCACAACCTGAAAATTAGCACAACCAGGAAACAGCTCACAATTTGATTTATAAAGATAAATTAACTATAGGAAGGTACAGAAGCGGTCAATATATGCAGTATAACAAATATGTTATTTTTTTCCTTTACATTTATTTAGAAACATAGACAAATAAATAACACGCTGTGGTTGTTTCCAAAAAAGTTGTAAGCTTAGGTCCCTTTGGGACATATCTAGCTGTCAAACTTACTTAGAATCACAGAATCATTAAAGTTGAAGAAGACCTCCTAAGATGAGAGCTCAACCTTTGATCGATCATCACCTTGTCAACTAATTCAGCTGTTTCCTGAACACCTCCAGGAATGGTGACTCCACTGCTTCCCTGGGCAGCCTGTTCCAGTGCTTAATTACCCCTTCAGTGAAGAAATTTTTCCTCATGTTCATCCTGAACTTCCCCTGGCACAGCTTGAGGCCACTTCCTCTTGTCCTGTCCCTGGTTTCCTGGGAGAAGAGACCAACCCCCACTTGGCTACAACCTCCTGTCAGGGAGTTGTAGAGAGCAATAAGGACTCCCCTGAGCCTCCTTTTCTCCAGGCTAAACAATCCCACCTCCCTCAGCTGTTCCTCGTGTAACTTCCTCTCTAGACCCTTCATGAGCTTTGTAGCCCTTCCCTGGACATGCTCCAGCACCTCAATGTCTTTCTTGTAGTGAGAGACCCAAAGCTGAATGCAGGATTTGAGGTGCAGCCTCACCAGTGATCAATCAGGTGGGGGATACAGGAGATACAGGGGAACAATCACTGCCCTGGTCCTGGTGGCCACACGATTTTTGATACAGGCCAGGATGCCTTTGGCCTTCTTGTCCACCTGGGCACGTGCTGGTTCATGTTCTACCGGGTGTCAACCAGCACATCCAAGTCCTGTCCCACACGACCACTTTTAGCCACTCGTCCCCCAGCCTGTAGCACTGCAGGGTGTTGTTCTGAACGAAGTGGAGGACCCACCACTTCCCCTTGTGGAACCTCATACCCTAGCCCATTGATCCAGCCTGTCCAGGTAACTCTGCAGAGCCTTCCTGCTCTCCAGCAGATCAACACTCCTGCCCAACTTGGTGTCATCTCTGAACTAACCGAGGGTGCCCGCAATCCCCTTGTCCAGATCGTTGCTGGAGTTATTAAACTGGACTGGCTCCAATACTGAGCCTTGGGGAACACCACTAGTGACTGGAACTATTGACTTCTTTCAACCTGGAGATTTTGCACCTGCTGGTGACAAAGTAGGCTTTGCATCTGTTCATGTAACCACAGGCAGCCTATGAAGACAAAAGTCTCCTAGAGCCATGCACTAAGAACAGTCTTCAAAGCTCTAACTCTGTATCATCCCAATAGCTGGTGCTAATAACCCCAAAGCCTAAAAAAAAAAAAAAAAGAAAAGTTTCTGCCAACTAGGATCTGATCATCATTTAAAAGTCCCTTTCTTATGCTATAGCACAATTTGCTACCAAGCAAAAGAGGCTTTTTCCATAGCCCTCAAAAGATTCTCCTGGTGCCAAGTGATATTGTACTTCCAGATAAAGGCCAAATAGGTTCAAGATGCATGCAATGAATTTAAATTGTCAAAAAATAAGAAAAGAGAAAGACAAATTTGTATCCTGAAAAATATTTCTCACATTTATAACCATTTTGTTTGTTTTAAAAGGTGCTACACTCTTTGTACTGCTTGTGATCTGTTTGACCCTAAGAACTCTAAAACCTGAAAAGATTCTGGTATGCAGAAGAGAAAGCAGAGGGAGAACACAAGCACAGAAGGAACAAGATAGCCATTCCTTTCCCCCAGCCCAACCACCATTCAAAGGGCACAAACCCTAAGACTCCTGTGGTCACTGTTAGAAAGGAAAATGGTATTTGATATCACTGTTTTAAAATCAGACAGCACAGATTATTGCAGTAGATCTAGGCCTAGTCTGACTCAGAGTAAAAGTAAGACAGTAAAAGGTGGATGTTTAGAAACAAAAGAACAGTTTCTCTAGTTTTACTCACTATAATAGTGTGCAAAGGCTTGAAGTTGCAAGCTGCTGAGCATTCTGGCCCAAGTGCATCGGAGCTTCTAGGTACATAGTTAAGTGTGAATAGTTTCAAGTCAAGCAGACAAGCAAGTGCTGTTCCTCGTCAAAACAGCCCTTGACCTCACATGCTGCATTTCCTAGTTACAAACTGTGGGATCTTTACTACCTGCCGTTCCCCAGAGCGACACCTAGAAGAGCATCACAATGCAAAGAGTATAAAGATATGATGCTTGGATAACTATGTTGGGAATTATACAACTTTAGTCCACTCAGCTTCTGTACATTCAACTTGCCTGTGTATAAAACAAGAGCAGCACTGTGTAACTCTGCTTCAGCGCTCTGTAACCCTACATCAGGTGACATGAAAAAATATTGAGATCAAAGTGAAAAGCAGACTGTATACATTGGCAAGATTCTGATGTTAGCTCAAACACCTTTGTAAAAGAACACAATCGCTCTTTGGAGCCAGCTGCCATTACTTTATTCTTTATTTAAATGCCAACAAGGAAAGGCAGCATAATCCCTTTCCTCCACACAATGGTACAGAATAACTCCTGGAAACTGGAAAAATAAACTTGAAAAATGAAGTATACTTTTTAATGTGTCAGTGCATTGTACTATCACTAAACCTCAGAGGCTGACTGATAGGAAGACTGCCTCTACAGGGGAGAAGCCTAAGTTCTTTACAATAAGTGAAAAGCAAGTACTAGATTTGTAATGGGGGAACAAGGGGTTTTCAGCTGCAGGATTATTAGCAAGTGCTGGAATTATATATAATACATGAAATACAACAGTCAAAAAAACTAACAGTCATAACTAATAGAGGCACAATACTTTAAAAAATGAATACATCTTGGCCAAAAAAGAGCCTATAATGACAGTAAGTTAAACACTGCTTTTACCATGGCTCTGAACTGCACATTCCCCCTAACTGCAACCCTGGAATGTATCTGCCCCTCTTACCACTTGCAGGAGAGAGTAGACGGCTTGTCTGTACAATCACTGCTTTGGGTGCAGGTTGCCCTGCTGCTTCCCCTTCCCTTGACCACCAAATACCCAGTACCCACCCCTGACACGTGGGCCCAAAGAAAACATTTCTCCAACAGGATGGTTTTAGAGACGACATGAGAGATTTTGGTGTTTCACCAGGTTGATTTGAATTCTAATCCAGGGGTTAACTTCTTAAGTTGTGGTACAGTTAGAAAAACACAAGTTAGATTAGAGTTAGCAAAAAAAGCCAACATAGACTTCCAAAGCCTAGAGTGTTCCAGAGTGCAGAGGGTTATATGAGTCTTGCTGGAGGAGAACACGCTGGCACTCACAGATGGCATGGGAGAGACAGTTCTAAGAATGAAATCTATGAACAGCTACTGAACATTAATTTTCAACTGCATCTCTACTACATCTATACAGCAGTGGTTGCCAAGTTATCCTGGTGTATTTTTATCTTTCTGAGCAATATGACAAGACAACGCTGGGATCCAGCTGGTTTTGGTAACAGCTCTTGTTCCAGCTATGACGCTGTGTGTACTGAGATCATGTAGGCAGTTTCATTATTTTG
The DNA here is from genome assembly GCF_003031625.1 of Empidonax traillii. Taxonomy (NCBI): domain Eukaryota; kingdom Metazoa; phylum Chordata; class Aves; order Passeriformes; family Tyrannidae; genus Empidonax; species Empidonax traillii. Next base: position 912,376 of record NW_020955371.1, on the reverse strand, counting down.
GTGCTTAAAAGTTTGTCTCTGTCACTTTAAAGTGTTTTATATACACCTTATAAGTCTTTCAAACAGGAGGAAAACTTATACTTTTCACCTGAGTCTATCAAAAAGCCTGAGGCAGTAAAGAACAGCAAGGAGTATATTTTCTAATCTCTGCTATTAACACCTACTTATTATACTGATGCTCATATTCTACACTAAGGAGAATATGCAAGAAATTCTAAGACGTAAGAGAAGAAGGCAGCAGCACATCATTTGACAGCTGAAAAGCATTCCTTACAACCCACGTAAAACCACAAGTTATTTCCACGTATAAGCCACCAAATCTGAAAACACCAGGTATGCAATTCTCTGGTTTCCCAACAAAAATGAACACCCACTACTCACTCTTTCTTTTGACGTTCCTATTACCACATTGGACAGTCGGTTTTCAAACAGGTCTTCAGTCTTCAAATTGCCAGCAGCCCCAGGTAATGGAGGAAAGCTGGATAAACCCAATTCAAAGCTGGGAGATGGAGGTTTTGGGGGTGGTGGAGACTGTGTTTGGCCTCTCTGGAATAGAAGTAACATGTTGAGGTTACTGCATGAGATGACAGAAAAGACTCGCAACTCTAAACTGTATTTTGCAGTTGATTTATATCAGCGAAACCCTAGAGAAGCTCCCCCATCCCACCTCTCAAGAAAACTACACGGTACCAAGGAATAGATGCTTTCCTTTTCCAATGTTGCCCTTGAAATATGTAATTATTATTTAAATGGGATGGCATATGCATAAGTTTTAGTGATACTGGAATAGTAAGAAAAGTCTTCTCCCTGACCCTTCCTTCAGGACAGACACACTGGTACAGAAAGGAAAACACTGGTTTAGGCTGTCATGATATAGTGAAAATATGAAGCCCATTTATGTGCAGGTAGTAACATTCTAAATAAAAGACAGGAGTCAAAAAGAATGTTATTTTCAGATGTATCAAGAAATAGCAAGACAGCATGCCTTGTGTGTAGTACAGACAACAGCAATTTTCATCTAATTAGTAAGAACTTACATGGTCACTATGTAAAAATGCAAAGATAAGTGTCAAAACTATTTTTGAAATAGAGAACTCACTAAAGATTGACTAAGCCTATGAAGAAAAACAATGTCCCAGGCAAAAACTCCCAAGATCAGTGGGATAAATGCAACTATTATGCAATACAAACAGCAGTTCAGGAGTTACAAGTACCACAGTTAAAGATCATTTGTGAGGACTGCCTGTAAGGATTTGTAAAGCTACATACTATTTACACAGAAAAATAAAGTTCCTTTTGTAATATGCTGTAACTGAAGTTACCAATTAACTCCACCTGCACGAGGCAAGCAAAGAAGTAACTGTTTCTTGACTGTGCTCAGGCCTGTGCTAAGATGATCTCTGCCACAAAATGCCAAATGCAAAGCACTCTTTGAAACAGCTCCTATTTTGAAAAGGAAAAGATGAGTATATAGCCAAGATGGTCTGAATAGGAGAACAAAGCTTCTGGACAAAAAGAGCAACAGATACAAGACCACCTTTGAGTTCTTTTCACAAACTACAGATTATGTCAAAAGAAGTGTGTCAAGAGGGAAGTGGGGAAATAATAAATACTGAGGCAAGAACAATTGCAACTCCCAGGACCGCCATTGACCCAGCATTACCCCCAGGACACAGTCTAAGAGTGCTACAGCAACCAAGACTGCACACCTCCAAAACTGAAGTCTGTGACCTTTGGCAGGTCATCTGAGAGAGACTACACTTATCCAGCTCAAACTGCAAGAGGAAAAGCTTGGGTTTTTCTAAGAATCATTCTTCAAATTATAGCACTTGGTTTTCTTAAAGTGGACTGCAGTTCTGCAATAGAAAGTGCTCGTATGTTACAAAGTTACACAGTTGAGTCTAAAAACCCCAACATATTAAGAGTCAAATGGCATTAGCATCTTAAATTAGCAGGATGAGGGAGGAGTTGAATGAATTTTAAACTAATTGCATAAAATTTCTCAAGTTACTTTGTTACAAGTTGAGTAATTATGACTGTAGCCTCAGAAGCAATCTGATCAAACAGTTCCATGCTCTTTTTCATGCAAATATGCATACTCTCTAATTTTTTTTCCTTTTAAAGAAAGATCTTCTAAAGAAGTCATTACTCCATTCAAATACAACTGGTTTTAGTGATGTCCTGTGTACACTATCGAATGGCTAAGGCATCAATCACACAAGAACTAGGATGCCGGAATCAATTATTTCCACAGTCTAAAGGGATCAAATTTTAATCTTTTGCTTCAAAGTATGCTCCTTCCCACCGTACACGGTCATGTGTGTGCAGCAGCTCTCACCTCTGCTCAAGGTACATCACTGGACAATACAGACTGAAGATTCCTGGGCCAGAAGAGACTAGAAGGAACCTGGCTGCACAGGTTGCAATTATAGCCTGGTGCTGAAGAAGAGAACCATGGGTCTCCAGAGAAGTCATGTCTTCCTGTTTTTATACTCCGAGTTACAATAATCTTTGCAGTCAGCTCAGTCAGAAAGTGCCACTCTGCTCAGTAAGAGTGTTCAAGGCAATCCTTTCACTCCAGTCACTCACACACCTAACCTGTACCACTTCCTTGTTCTTTCAAGTACAGAAAAAAGTTTATAGGAAAACTTCAATCTAAAAATTCAAGCGGTTTTGAAAGGGCTAAAGAAAGAAGTGAAGGGAACCCTACATGTAATCTGATCTCACTGGCTTTGGGAAGTTTGACAAGAACTAGAAGCAACCAAAGGGAAGGAATCACTTGCTAAACCTTCATGCTCCTTTATCTAAGTTCACTAAGGTTACTCAACAGCAGGAGCCAAACACACAAATGCAATGATTCCAGATCCTTAAGGAAGAGTTATGGTTCATGCAGTGATGTTACTTTACAACTGTAACATGATAAAGGAAATAATCTGGTCCAATGTCATGAACATGCCACATGTGGCAAAAACAAATTGCAGAGAAATTATTGGTTTTATCACATCAAACCTTAAATCCTATAAAAAAAGTTTACTCTTTTCTACAGCATGTCTAGTGCAGCCTTTTCAAGTATCAAGGTTATTTTGGTATTAACCTTGAATTTCAGTTTACCAAAACCACAATATTTCAGTAGTGTCAGCATAACCTTATCAAGTGGCTCTTGAAGAGGCATTTAAGAAACAGAACCACCTCATAACTAATATTCGTGCTACACATTATGACACTAGGATGTATGTCCTTTACCATCTACATGAATGTATAATAATGAAGTATCAAGTGTTTTGAACTTCAGTTTAGCTGTTTAGCTCACCCCAAATGTGAACACCGGTAAGTTGACAAAGTAACACTAAAATGGAAATTTTTTGCTACTGTAAGAGTAATTTTGACTTTGCCATCTGCTATTCCACCAAATATCCATACTATTGCCTTGTTACCCTACATTTACTATAGATGAATAAGACCACAAACACTCACTGTAAACTTGTCCTCCCTTTTCTTCCGGTAGCCATATGAGTTTTTCCTAAGGGAAAAAAAGCAGATATCAACACCTTGCTTACAAATGGATGGAAAGCAGTTAATGAAACCAAGTGAAATTAATTCAAATTGCTATTTGATCCACCTTTGTTCTAGACAGTTTATTCAAAAATGTTTTGAGGAAAAACTCTCATTCAAATAAAGGCATAGATCTTATGCAAGTCAGCATAAGAATACACTGGTTACAAGTAATTGCTGTGTTAAAAGCATCTCAGTGCTGGTTACATAGAAGGGCTAGACAAAATATTACAGCGTCCAAAGTAAAGGTTTAAGGAATTTTTTTTTTAATACCAATGTAACTTTTCAAATATAGCTTACTATTTTCAGTTCAGGTAAAGCTCCATTAGAACATTTTCAGCCCTTTTCCCCCAGTCCTGTTTCAGGTAAAGCACCTCCAAGCAGCAGTTTAAAATGTGCAACACATTTTCATTTGGTTTCAATATATTTTTTAAGTTTTTTTGTTTGACTTTTATTATTCTAAATGCATTCAATACTGAAACATCAGAATATAAATCTAAGTACTGATTATTCCTGTAACTTTTTTGTAGTCTATAGTTTGAGTAATCTTGTTTCCTAAGTTCTTATCATACTTTCATCCATTAGTTATAACACAATTTGGTAAATTAGATTTAGACAAGTATTACAGTACTTGCATAAAATCCCCACTTAATTTTGCAATGATACAAGTCTAAAATAGGATCATCTGCAAAACACTCGAGTTATCTTCCAATTCAGTAAGTCACTCAAAATGTGATTTACTTAAGAGACATAAACACAGTCATTATCAAAGCCACACAATCCTTTTATAAAGCACTTATTAGAACCCCATTGTATTTAACAAAATTCCAAGATAACTCTGCTAAATTCTCACATCAATTTTGTCACCACCAATTTTCAGCTCCCCGGATAGCTGGTTTTGGGTTTTGTTTCTTTGCTTTTTAGAACTACATAACAATAGTTTCCTAGTTGTGTGTAGCCCTTTTTCCTCCCTCCACACCAATCCACTGTCTTTGTTGCTGTCTATGTCAAATTTGGTCAAAATTCTGATCTTTCAACTGAAAAAGTTAAAAATGGACACTGCTACTAGAGGTTCAGGTGCACTGCTGAACAATGGAATGGGCAGAACTTCCTCATTAAAGTCAAGTAAATAATATACGAAAACTTTCTTATACCAGATGAAGAAAGGAGGAAGGATCAGATCTTATGGTTGTACACTGTTCATCAGTTGCCATTTATAATTCTCATCTGCAAGGAAAGTATGCGAGTCCACTTCGCACCTGTTCTATATTTAACACTTCCTTGGAAGTACTTTCCAAGATTTTATCTTTGAGGGGAGAATCTCATCTTAAAGGAGTATTAAAAACAGTGACAACACCGCACCTCTTCACTGAACAGAGCAGTTTAAAAGCAGCAATACTTGGCTGTCCAGAAGACAACTCCAGAGAGCACTCACCTTCCTCTCCCCAGTCCAGGAGACGAGTCAACGCTGGTCTGTTCCATCCGCCCAGTTCCTACTTCCCTCTTGGTGTAACTCGTAGTAGCACTCTGCATCCGTGTCCTGCTTTGTCCCGGCTGCCGCGTCTGTGGACTCCTGACGCCATTGATTAAACGATCAGCAGAAAAGTTGAATATTGTAGGACTGTCTAGAAGCCCAGGTCCCCTCTCTGCACTGGGTATTGTATGTCGTATATGAGACTTGCTAGGATTCCTATAAATTCAAAAGTCATTTCAACATACATACTAGGAGAGATCTTCTGAGGCCTAAGCCTGTACACAGGATTCAGAAGAAGCAAGATCTTTAGTCCTTTATTGTGTATTTCATGTACAAGAATGATCATCATTCATTTTAACAGGTCGTGTAAATTATCATAATTAACCTTTTCACTGTCTATTTTCAACTAAGCCTTTACTAAAACCCACTTGAACTGGAAAATACTATATGAATAATCCTGCTGATCATGTCATCTTTCAGAATATTTTCAGCTGAATACCCTAAATCATGGAACAGACAAGTTCTCAGCTTTCAGACTGTCCATTTACATTTTGAAACACAGTTAACAACGGGAGCACCATCTGCCCTTTCACCTCACTTAACCTCGCACCAGTTTCAGTTTCACAAGTAACCTCAAGTTAGCTGGTGTTACTAATATAAGCAGATGAAAACCCCACGTGCCAGATAATACAAGAGTTATGTATGTTGTCAAAAGACAGCTGAACTTGCCTGTTCCTGGGAGGATATTGTCTGAGTGTTGTCAATGGAGAAGCAGCAGGCTTGAAGGTTGGAGATGTGAATCCATTGATAAATCCAGTATTTGGAAATGGCGTTACCTAAAAAAACCCAAACATATTGCATGTTCATCACTATAAAGAAAATCAGTGTTATTTTTTCTTAACTCTGTATTTTACATCATTCCATGCAGGACAGGACTTAAAAGATAGGCTCAAATAGCGATAAAGCAGTTGTCCAGTGCCCTGTAACCAACTTACAAATGCTGTTTTTTTGAGAAGACAGCCACTACACATATTCAACTCCTGATAATTAAAGAGGGTTAAAAAACATCAAGTCAAAATTCTTGGAGCTAAGTTAAGTAATTCTCCTTCTATTTCACACCATACTATGCAGGACTTTGGAGTACAGAGATACCTCTTTGTCAAAGAACCTCTAATCTATATAGTCTGTAATTGTTTTTCCTACAATTCATATATGAATCCCTCCCTAAAAAGAAAAAAAATTCTTTTTAGTTACTCATTTAACTGCCATGTGATACCTAAATAAAGCCCAGAGAATAAATGGATGTTAAGTGGAGCTCTGATGCTTTTCATTATCTTACCACCTTATTCCACATGTGAAATACTTTCCTCTTGCCTGAAAAAGCAGTATTAGCAAAAGATTTCCTGGCGTGGGTGCATATCAGTGTCTTGCATTAACAGGATATCTCAAAACCTGAAGCATGTTCAAACTCACTAGCTCACTTTTATCTTTTTTATTTAAATGTACAAGTGAGTTTCATTTAGGAAATGTTATTGTTAGCATCAGCAAATGCTCACTGCTCCTCTCCCCCTGAAAATAACTACAATGCAGAACACTAAGAATCTTTCTATACTTTATTAAATGATGAGAAACAGCTGGGAGTAACAGCATTTCCTATAAAGGGATCTTTGAACTTGACTGAGCTTTCTTGCAGAAGTTAAAACAAATCACTTATCGATGGAAAAGAAAATTTAACACCAAAGTTGTCATGTCAAACTACTGTTAGCCTAACTCAGCACGCATGACAGCAAATGCAACCTCAGACTCCACAGAAAGGCCATTAGGAGTGTAACAAAGCTCTTTGAGGAACAGAGTTTCATCAAAATACTGCTTTGAAGTACTTTCTGGTTTCAGAGTTACAACTTGAATGCTGCAAAATTCCATAAAAGCTCGTAAGCAACTACTGAGCCTGAATAACGAGAAGACACTAAACATACTAAAGGAAAACAAGTTTAACTCACTGCTTAAAGAGACCTAAGCAATGTTCAACTCTTCTTTCTTTATAATGATAGATGATCCTTTTGGAAGAAAAAAATGTTTGTTTGTTTTTTTCATTTTCCAATAATACCAAAAGCATCTCCACAGAAGTCACCTGCTGAAACATACTTTCTTTTGAATTTTTTTTTTTTTACCCAAGCAGGACAAACTAGATATTTTCTCAAATACTATAAAGTATATGATGAAGAATTAGGTAGTTTTAAAACTGAGGACACGTGTTGCCATATTCTAGTTTCAGAACAAAAACAGTATGGCCACACTACTGAGTGTATTCAATCTCAAATTAGAGACCATAGAAAGCACTTTTAGTGCTTCTGCTGAAGCAGGAGAGAGAAACTTCTGCTACAGAGAGCACAGAATTCTCAGAATACCCTGAGTTGCAAGGGACTCACAAGGATCACAAGGCCATCTCCTAAGAGAATTGCCCATACAGGGATCAAATCCACAATATTTTCATATAAGTCTCTACATGCAAACTATAACCCTGTCTCATGAAAATTATTCCTGTGTCATGGCTCCTCATGGTCCCTGTTCTCCTCAAGTGATTTCTATTCAAATATAGCTCTTCCTACAAAAGAATCAAGAAACATCACGTTACATTCATGTACATAAAAATGCAACTAACCAATGACAATACACTGCAAAACAGTGGGAGGTAAAGCTCAGATAGTTAATTTTCTGTTTTGACTAAGAAAGGTATGAGATCTTTAACGCTGGCAAACTTGTAATGTCTTCTCCAAAGGACAGGACTAGTGAGTTTTCTGGAATACAAGAAGTTCCAGGATAACATAAGGTAGGTACATAGTGTGCTGTGGCCAATTAATCTATGTCTTCTACAGCAGCCTAATCCAGCTACTTCAGACTGTGCAGTAGTCAGTTTACCTAGAGGAACATTCATATTCATTGCTTCTTAAAAAGGTAGCTTTCTCTGGGAATAACATTGCTCACTATGCTACCTTGTTGCCACTGCATTCTTCATCCTCCACGAAAGCCTTCCCCTGCAAGGGCTCTGATTGAGTTTCCTGCCTGTGAAGTCTTTAGCACACCAACTTTTTAATTAGCTTGCTATTCAGTACACAAGAAGTTTGCTCAAGTTTGTTCAAGGACACCTTAACCCTCTGCCAAAAAAAACCTCAAAAGAACTGCTAATTTTTAGCATTGCTACCGTCGTTTTTTTAAGCTGCAGGTAAAGAGGCATTTCCAGAGGGAAGAAAGAGGCTCCAGCTAGGAAACCTGAGCCTCCCAGTCATTAGAGGAAACTATGTCCATGTTAGTTTTTGTGGAATAACAAAAGCAGACTAAAGGGGCCAAGGTAATTCTGATAGGACTGCCACAATGAAGAAGATGGAAGCAGGATTCCAGGATGAAAGAGTGTCCCATTAGAATATATAAGGATTATTGCTATCACTCTAGCTATAAGGCTTATCAATAGCCTCTTCAAGAAAAAAAAAAAAGGCAATTTAACAGTGATTTTTGTAATTAGCAAAAGTAATTTTATTTTTTTATTGCCAAAAGAGATTTCTTTAGCACAAAAAATATTTTGCTTTAAGAACATGACAAATAGCGTAATTCAGCATGTCAACCTAGAGCCTAATTTCCTCTAGAAGATCAAGATACCACAATACCCTTAGCTATCTGATTCTATTAAGTTTATTCTGTTCATATCAGAATTGCTTTTTCTGGTATTCATATACATATTCTGAAGATCTGATTTCTAAAGAAGCTTTCAACCACAGCTAAAAGAAATTCTTACTTTCTTTTGGTAATGCTTCATTAATAACCTTGACTAAAGAACTGCCTCAAAAAGAATCACATTCCAGCTTGAGACCACATACAATTTTCAAATAATCCATCTTTGTATACCATGGGAAGGATTCTGAAACTGTTTTTCAAGAAGAATTAGAATCTTAAACTCCCCTCTTCAGGACTCATATACTTCCTACACACCAGTAATTCTTAAGAAAATAAGACTAACTGAAAAAAACAGAATTCTTTCACAATCAGGAAACTTACCAATGAAGGGTCAAGGTAGCTGTGCGTGGCTGACCAGGTCTGTGGGCCAATTAAGCTGTACAATGGGAAGTGCTGCTGGGGACTGTATACTGGAGGTATGTAAAAGGATGTTGTGTAACGCTGCTGCGTGTAGAGGTTCATATCCAGAGGTCTATATCCATTCTTTGGCAAAAATGTGTTTATAGCTATTGCCTTTGCTTTTATCCTTGCCTGCAAAGGAGATGAGGTTATTTACTACAGTGGCCTTTGAAATGAAATCAGGATGGTTCAAATTAGCAGCTCTCAAATTTTAAATGGACACTTGTCAGTAACTGCTTTCTCCTTCAAGGACAGCAGCAGCAGCTGAATGCTTCCCTGCTGTCTGATGCTGGGCTGGATATGCCACTGTCAGAAAGGAGGAAAAGCAGAAGTAGCACAGCATGTGCTACATTTCAAAACCCAACTCTAGGTCACATGGCTCCTGAGACTGCACCACTTAAATTTATATTGGAGAACACAGTGAATGCCACAAAAACCAGAACATACCCACAAGCTTCCCCCCAAACCCCATAAAGCTCTGTTTACCTTAATTGGTTTTCCTTGGAAAGTTTTCACTTCTTCTCTAAGGTATCTGTAAGCCTTTAAAAAAATTAATTACCATATTTGTCACATATAATTTAAACACAGGAAACTCAAATTTTGACAAGGCTAAGGCTAACAATAATTCCTGGAGTGCCTGCTAATGTTACACCATAAAAAACTCTCATATATAATCTGCATTAAGCAAGATTTAAATTATCACTGCAGAAGTGCTTCAGTAGCACTAAAACAGGACTTTAATGCTTATGACTGAAGCACTTCAATGCTTCACCCAAAATATCAATGTTCTCTGTACAAAAAAATCATAGCTTTGGCCAGGACACCAATGATAGAGATGAACAAGATAAAACTCTCAGGAGTTATGGTTAATAGTACTGAAAACTCAATACTAGCTCAGAGGTTTGGGTATTACCCTTTTAACATTGTTACACATTTGTAATACTGTTTAAGACCTGTCAATTCACCCTCATCTCATTCTTGTTTACTGTTACATTCTAATATGCTTCAAAAAATAGTGTTACCTGCTGTGCATCAGCTTCCGATTCAAATGTGATGAACCAATTGTCATTATAGGCAAACTCACAGTTGATGAACTTAGGCAAATTGTCTCCTTTGAAAAGTGCTTCAACCTCCTGAAGAAAGCGGTTTGATAATGAGGTAGAGAAAAGGGTGGAATAAAAAAAAAAAAAAAAAAGAATGGAGAGATGAAAACATCAATTTGAAGTGCTAAACTTTGGAACTCCAAGCAAGAAAGTGAGAAAGTACTTTCAGGCTTACAGAACAGAACTGAGGAGTTCAGAACACCTCCAGCAGCAATTGCTCTCTATAATTTCCATGCTAGCTAGGAGGAATTCAAACAAGCACTAAGGCCATAATGCATGAGAAGTTGCCTGCTCCCTTTAAATAAGGAGAGATAAACTACTTAGGTCATAGACAGACATTTAACCTTGGCATCAAGTGCAGAAAGATGTCCACCTCTCCCCTGTTCCCAAAACCATGGAGCCTCACAAAAATCTGTGCATACGGCACGGGACAGGAGAATTCTGCCCTTTCAGCAGAAACCTGGAGATAAGCTTCAGCTCAAATGCCTACAGATTCACATGTTTGAAACAGGGTTTATGTTACCTCAAACATAATCAGCTAGTTTCTAGAGCAAACACACACCTTGGACTTCATAGTTGTTTTTATTTATTTGCCTGTTTTTTGTTTTTCTCGTGGAGTTGAGGAGAGCAGCATCAAAAAGGGAATACAACTTGGGAGGCCTTAGAGTATTCTGGAACTTTGTTGTCTGATACTGCTGTACCAGAAAACACAGGCTATTAAATCTGGCCAGTCAAGTCTAGATGTTTTTCAGTCTGGCAAATTTAAACACAATGTATAAAACACTTCACTTGAGACCAACTCTTTTGAAAATAAAGACTCCTCAGAACTTTGTCTCAAACTTTTAAGAGTGACCACCCAGTGGTAACGCATCCAATGTGACAAACTGATGACAGTAGTAAAAAAAATAAATATTAAAAAAAAATCCACAACACTAAAACCTAGGCAGCCTTTGAAAGGTTTCACTTGACTTGGAAAGTTAGAAGAGGCTATTATCTTTAAGCTACGTACATAGCAAATATCCAACTTCTTCCTTCCAATTCATTTTATCATGTTCCTATTTGTTAAGGCCACTTACTTTTTTGTTGTACGTTTTTAAACTGCAGTACTTTGATTTTTGTCTGAAGACTATCAAGAAGAGCAACTCTTTCAGAATCTTTAGTCTTCCTTGTAAAATTAAATAGAGGAGAAAATAAAATATCTACTCATCAAGAATCTGTGCCTTCTCTCCCCTTTTGAAAAGTCAAGATGGTCTAATCAACAGCCCCACGATTTTTTCTAATATTCCCATTAGTCATAGTCCCACCTACTTCAGAGTTGCATTGAGGATCTTTCAAAGAATCAAGTTCTCCACTGTTGCACTTGTTCCACAAGCCAGTGGAGATCCTTAAGTGACTTATTTACAGCTCTCAACTCAGCATTATGGAAGCGTTTGCAAAGCTTTAAGTACTTTACCAGAACAAGCTTCAAGGTGCAACAGTGGCATTTTCTAGGCTAAGACTTATCTTCCTTCGTCTTTGCTATTTATCCAAGGATCTGAGCACTAAGTGCACACGGATAAGGCAGCATGCAAGAAAATGATGGCACCTCTACCAAAGCCAGCACTGTCTCAGTTTCTCAGCCCCCTGCAGAGCTACAGGTCCTACCACAGTCTTCCTAGGAGAAACACGCTCCTAATAAACATATTTATTATCCAAGAAAACACAATAAACTAAGTTTAGGAAATGCTGTGAGAAACTAGGTGTGTTAAGAAATGCAACACGCCTATTGAAATCTAGAAGAAATCTAACTTCCAAATCCTAACGCAAAAAGTATTCTTTACATAACAAGGAAACACTTACTTCAATGGGAGTAGATTCGGGTACTTCACGTAAAATCACAATACAGCGATTCTGATTTGGCCTAACTTTTTCCCCCTTCTCATCCACTTGAACTAAAGGCAACGCTAGGAGAGAAGAGACGGGAATGCATTTCAGAGGTCAGCAACCATAATAGCTTAGCACACCAAAAGATGCTGCGAACACAGTTATGCAATGCAAAGTTTCAAGTATTTTTGAACACTACGAAATATGCAGACGATGACTGAGAACACTTTCAAACATATGAAACCAAGTAGACATGTTCCTTATAATTTTCATGCTCTTCCACTGTAGAAATTGCCAATTCATTAGCTTTTTCTTCTAAAGCACACATTGAGTCCTGTTCTTTTCTTGATTCTTACTGTAGTGGTAACGTCCACTAGCCTTTCCTGAGAAATTATTCAAAGAAAGAACACCAGGTTGGAACTCTGGTAAAACCTTTCTTGGCAAAAACATGGTCTAGATAGGATGGTCCAGCTCCCTGTCCAGCTGAAGTAGTATCTTCAAAGTATGCAAGTGTTGGGGAACGCACTACTTCCTTGGGAAGATTATTCCAATGCTAATTTCTCTCACTGTGGAAAACTTTCCTCTTGTGTCCAATTTCCAATTGTGTCCAATTCTCCCAAGAAGTAACTTGGACCAATTACCCCCCATCTTTACCATGTGACTCTGTATAAAAGGAGTCTTCATGTTCTTTGCAGCTACTCTTTAAATACTGGAATATGGCAATAAGGTCTCTGTCATAGAATGTGATCAGGTTTGTCAAGCACAATTTGCTCTTGGTGAATCCATGCTGATTTTTTACCACCAGGTGCTTCATTTGACCTGTGATGGTCCCCAAGAAGACTTGTTTCATAACTTTTGCAGGAAATGAAGTAAGACTGATGGGCATGTAATTTCCTGGGTCCTCCTTAAAGCCCTTCTAATAGATGGGGGTAACATAAGCCTTCCACTCTTCTGGGACATCCCTCAATCTCCACAACTTCTCAGAGATTATAGAAATCACCATTATCATTGATCTCACAATGATGTCAGCCAGCTGTCTTAACACCTATGGATGGATATTTGTCAGGGTCCATCAATTTGTAGGGGTCAAGCCCCTGAAATAGTTCACACATCAACTCTTCCTTCACTGACAGTGGGTCTGTGTTTACATCAACCTGGGTCAACCCTGTTCCCAAGGTCTGGGGCCCAACAATGCTGGTAACATTTCTTCACCGCTTTTAAGTGCCTTTTCAGTGTCACTGGTGACCAATTCACCTCTCCTGTTTAACAGAGAGTCATTATTTTCCTTCTGTTTCTGCTCATTGTTTACATACCTGAAGAACCCTTTCTTGTTGTTTTTGAGATCTCTGGCCAAATTTAATTCGAGTTGAGCTTTTGCTTTTCTAATTGCATCTCTACACACCCTGGCAATGCCCTCGTAGCTCTCAACAGGTATTCATCCACTCTTCCATCTCTGGTATGCCTCTCTTGTTTTGAACAGACTCAAAGGCACAGAGTTAAGCCAAGGGGGTCCCTTGATCCACCTACTTCCCTTACCTTTAAAGGAGATGAAATGTTTTTGTGCTTCCAGGAGAGAACTCCCAGCACTCATTAGCTCCTTTATCTTTCATGGAAGCTTCCCATAGAATCCCTCCTAACTGTGCTCCGAACAAGCTGAAGTTTGCTTCTCTAAAATCTAAAACCTTAGTACCAACCCTCAGTGTGCTCAGCATGACCTCAAAACCCACAGTGCTGTGACTACTGCAGTCAAGGCTATCACTGAGATACTACAAAGCAGGTTTTCTTGGTTTCTGAGTAGCAAGTCCAGCAATGCCTCATTCCTGGTCTGCACATCTGACACTTGTATGGGAAAACAATTCTCTACACATTCCAGAAACCTGATGGATGGTGTGAGCTGCTGTATTGTTCTTCCTACAAATGTCTGAGAAGTTGAAGTCACCTGTAAGAACCAGGTTTGGTTGACCCAAAACTTGCTTAAGTCACCCAAATACTGCTTTGTTGGTCTTACTGTCCTGGTTTGGAGATACTGTAAGATCCCCCCTTGGAGACAACCCCTCTGGTCTTGACCCAGAGGTTTTCCACAGAGCTTCCACAATTGACGTAGTTGACTTCTATACATTCAAGATTCTCCTTAAAAGATAGTGTGACTTCTCCATCTCTTCTTCTCCACCTGTCTTTACTAAACAGCCTTGAGACATCCATTGTGATCCTCCAATTATGAGTTATCCCACCACGTCCCACAATTTAAACTCACATTGTTCTCATTTGCACGATCATTATCCAATACCTATAATTTGATAAAACTGCACTTCTGTAACTGTGATGGTCTAAACTGGAAGCTGCTTGGGTTGTTTAGTGCTTTACAGAAAAATAATGGCCTATTATTACAATACATTAAAAAAGGAAAGAGACTGAAAATTCAGATGAATAGTCCTATGGCAATAACCAAAATGCTTTCTAAAATTGAGGAACTTTTACTTACATCTCAGCACTTCAACAATCAAATCCATATCAGTACTGAGTTTCTTGACATGATCAAGGTTTGCTACGGTCATTATTGGCACATACTGATCACTGTCCATCTGTGATATAAGGTACATGTCACTGGCAAGATTTTCTCTGTTGGGAGAAAAAAATAAAAATGGAGAAGTGTCACAGATACAACTCTTTCCAACGAACTTGAAACAAAAACTCATTACGTAGTAGAAGGCAGATTCCTTCAGCATTTTCACTAACTAATTAAAATCATCGGCTTAAATAAAGCTTAAGTTTCTCAGCTTTAATTTGCAAAAAACCCCAAACCCAGTAAAGGTCATAAAAATTCATCTGATCTGTAATTGCTTGTAACTACTCTCACTTCAAATGAACATATTTGCTAGTTTATGCTTTAGGTTTCATGTAAGCTTTAAGAGGTACATCAATATGATACTCCGAAATTAGCATATTCATTTCCCCAAATTCTCATCCTTTCCACTTTAGTTTTAAGTGACAGATGAGAAATATATGAACACACATCCCAAGTTAGGTACTGGGCCTTGTTAGTTATCCTAAAGTTTGCTATGTTTACGGATATACATACCTAGATAAACAGAATTCCAGTGTCTTTTTCAGTAATTCTCGTAAATCTTCCTGACCTTCTGGCTGCAACTGCTCATTTCCACCTATTAATTGAAACACTTCATTTTAAAATGTAGTTCTGCTGTATTACACAATAGATATTTTAATCAAACCATCATGTCTATTACTCACTATATAACTAGTAACAAATTTTCAGATTCAATAGACGTTCATTATGTATTAGTTCACCAACCACCAAAACTGCAGGAGAACACTTTTTATTTAAGACAGAGAAAATATGTCTGATTTCACTCTGTTCTCTAAATACATGAAAATCTGAAGCATTTTAGAAGAACAGCTACATGCCCATCTTGAAGTAAATACTAAATTGATTTAGTTCACAGGTCTGTCTTCCATTCTCAGGAAGCTAACCCATCTCTAGCTGACTAAACCCTGACTAATGCAGCAAGCGAGCAATGCAACGGAGACACCCCATACTCCAGTCCTCACTCAAAATTACCAATACACTAACTCAGGAAAGAGTTCCAGAAATGAGATTATAAAATATCAGCAGATACACAGTCTACAAAGAACAGATGTGTAACTGACAATCAGTTAAGAAGGCAAAATTAATCTTTTTCTTATACTTGGGAGTTTCAAAATTATCACATGGAAAAGATGGATTTTATGTTCATTTTAAATTAGACCCAATATACTAATATCAGTAGAGGTTAAACTAATTGTGCCAGTGGGAGAACTGTTTAAAGATTAGAAGTTTAGTGTGGCTTTTAGAGATTTATAAAACATCTAGTAACATGTTATTTAATATATATGTGTGTAAATTAGATTTTTTAAAAGTATTGCCCTCTACACCCTTCCTTTTAGTAACTTTCATCCTTTTCTTCAGCTTTCCTTAACCATTCTTCTTCCTAAAGCAACTTCTAATTTCCTCCCACCACGCTGTCCTTCATGTGTTCTACTCTGAATAAGATAATGCCAACACCTGAGATATATACTTATGTTCTACCCACTATTTTCCTTCCCCATCTGCCCTTTCTTTCTTGCCCAAAACCTAGCAAGGACCAAAATTATATGTATTTTAAAAAATAGTTATTAAAAATTAAAAATCAGACTTCAGATATGGGACCACGTGTGTCACTATTCATCAGACAGAACAGATCCAATGTGCTGCTCAGCTGCTTACAATACTATCTGACTCTTGTTAAAAGTTAACTATTTTGGGCACATAAAGAACATGCTGACAAGTTTTAACACTAGTGTGAAGAACACTGTTCCTTTTAGACTGTGAGGCATCTTTAATACAATTTTCTATTTGCCATCCAGTTATGACTTAATATTTCCCAACAGTACCCTTAAGTGGAGTCAGAGAGACCTTTCAGTTTTTCAACATAAGCAAGGATGATGCCACAACTGTGTCTGATTGTAGTTGTCTTGATTTCCAGCTATTATGGATGCTCTTCTGGTAATTTTAAATACATGTTATAAAATCAGCTAAGCACAATGAACAAGGAACAGACCTCCCGTGAATCTCAAGAAACACCCAGCACATTTTCCTCTCCTTCCTATCCCTCATCTCAGTTCAAGTAGTAAGCCCACATGCATCTTGCAGACCTTCTGTCCCTTTCAGTGAAATATAAGCATGGCTAAATCTCTATGCTACTTTCCAGAAAGTTCTTAAAACATACCATCTGGTATAGACTACAGCTACGAACAGTTGCACTGAAAAAAAATTCCCAAAAGTTCATTAAATAAGAATGCAAAGAAGTTAGACTAAAACGTTGCTTATTTTAGCATTTCTGGACTGGTCTTTTCACACATTACATTATTACTTGAGACACAAACCCTATGTGAATCTCACCTCATTACCTGACCCAACTAGAACATGCAGCTTAAACTGGTAGATATCTAAATGTAAATATCTTCACCAGGGATTTTCATTCAAAATCATGTTCCAGAAAATACTCACTTAAACCCAGAACATTTGTGCAGCATCTCATAAGACTTATACCAGGATGAGACTGATCTCCAAATATCCTAAGACAGGATTTTCTAGGGCCTGTTTACAGCATATATTGAACAACAAAAATGTCGTAGTTCGGGGGGCTTTTGGGGTATTTTTAGATGTTCACTGTTCAACTCAAAACACGTGACTATTTCTTTCAAAAGCAAGTCCAAGCAAGTATTAGTTTTCTCTTACCTGTCTGGGTGGTTTCATGCATAGACTCATACTCAGAATGATCGAGAGTCAAAGGGTTCATATCTGTCTGGTCTGACACCGACACAGCTGGTGACGGCTCCGGCAGCTCTGTCAGCACTGCATTCTGATGCTTTTTGTCACCATCACCGTTGGCATCCAGTCCTGCAGCACAGATGACAAACACTCAGAAAGCATTCTTTCTAATCACTGTGACTTCACAGTTAACCCTAAATCTGAATTAAAGTTGCTTACACATTTGGTTAAATTATTTTAAAACAGAAAACTAAAATTGAGAAAATTCTGCACTGGATTCTAACTTTTGCTTGAGCAACAGCTAGAAAATGTCATTCATACCTTCTTTACAAGAATCTGGAGGTTGGTCAGGTATTTCTTCCCACGTTTTGCTCACACTACCATCAGTGGCACCACTTGCTTCCAAGTGTAACATATGATTTCCCCACACCTTTGCATTAGGGTTTAACTCGGAAACCTTGGTTGACTCCTACAAAAAGAAATTGATATGCACTTTGTGGATGTACAGCATGCATCTGTGTGTAGATATGCATAGTTTCAAATAACAGTATTAGACATACAACTCAAGACTGTGCTGTCAATTGTTTTCCACACCTGAATATATTAACTGAATTCCAATAATCATTGCAGGTACAGAACCAACTGAATTGTGCTGCACAGAATTCATTTCCCTGATTAAGAATCACCAGAGAAGGATAGTCAAGCAGAGCAAACAACAACAAACATTTCAAACCTGTACTTGACCTAGACTTCAGGCAGTTCTCTAGTACACATGTCTACTTGATGTTGACTATATTGCCATTGTATCTGTTTCTACAAAGCAACATTAAAGAAAAAAAATAATCAAGAAAATACCAAAGTGCAGGTTTTTTTTTCCCTGAACTTATATAAACATGTAACATTTTTAATGAAGCATTATGGAAAATTGAAATAAGACGTGCATGACAACTTCTGTCATTACTTCAAGAGGAGGAACAGTGCATTAGGACAGATAGGATGAATTACCAGATGCAATTAAATCATCAAGACAATCTCCTTTAACCTGGATTGGAAAGGCACACATTTAATAATTATACACGGTTATATATAACCACCATACAAATGGTTATATATCTATGCTTCAGAGAGATTGCTCTCTGCAATGCCAGCATCTACAATACCTTTTTGATAGTAACATGAGACAGTTTTCTCTTGTGTTGCTAATGTTTGAGCAAAATGCATTAAATTATTCCATACCAAGAATATACTTGGAATGTTTTAACATAATCATACTGGGAAAGAGGATGGTTCATACTAAGACACACACTAAAAAAGCTTATTAAAGATTTGTTTTGTGAATTTATGGATGCTAGGAACATTGCAACATTTAAGACAGGCACTTCAAAACTCCATGAAGCTTTAAATCTTCCCTAACACATGCACTCAGATAGTTATTATCACAGTGTGTAGAAAATATAACCAGAAAGTAAAAAGACCTAAAAAATTTCAAACACATCTGTTGAGTGACAGAGAAAAAACTTACAAAAAAAAGTGGAAGTGTTTGGTAACTACCTGAATAGTAACAATTCAAAGATGACAGCAAGTTCCATCAGTTTCCATTTTTAATATAAAAAGTTCCCCCAGGAGACAGTAAACAGGCTCTAGTACAACCTACTGCCCACTCTGCAACTGCTGGGCAAGGTCAGAGCAACTGCTCCACCACAGTCAGCGAGGGGAACAATATCCAGCACTGGCTCTGCTCAGCAGGGAAGGAAAAGGAGCAGCAGCTGTTGCAGGTTGGCTTTCACAGAGTGAGTAAGGCTGGAGAGGACCACTGGAGGTCATCCTGTCCAACCTCCCTGCTCAAGCAGGGTCCCCTAGAGCTCCTTACTCAGGACTGTGTCCAGACAGCTTCGCTTGTTTCCTATCCCAGCTTTCCAAGATCCAGCCCAGCTCATTCCCCTCGTTTCTCCTGCAGCCACTCCTTTCTCCAGCACTTCAAAAGATCATCTCCAGAAGTGAGCACATATTTCCTAACTGCTACCAAACAAGAACTTCAGGAAATCCACAAACATTTCTTCCTATACAAAGGTAAAGAGCACTATTATCAGTCTGCAGAAAGCTTCCTTTCCCACACTGAAGAGTTTATCTTGAGTTCATCTGGAATTGAGAATCTGCAATCAAGTCACTTTGCCCAATGTTTAAACTTTCACACAAAGTAAAGAGAAGCAAAAAGAAAAAAAATATATCAATATTCAGCAACATTTTGAACTTCTGTATTCTGTACAGCATTCAGTTTTGCCAAGGAAAGGGAGCAGTCAGCTTCAGGACAAAATAACATGATCTATTTAACTAAAGAAACCACAGTTTGACTTGGCTTAGTCAAACTTCTAGCTTCAGCTTTAACACAAAATCACTTCTGCAGAATACTTACAAATTCATCTTTATTTTGCCATCCCCAAGTACCAGCATTTTCTGGGGCTAGCAGCTGATACGGGTATCTTTCCACTGCGTATGAAGCACCTGTTAAATCTTCAGCTTCATTCTGGAAGTTTTCACTAACTATACAAAGTCTGTCATTCCTCATGGTATCATTAGAAACTGCATTATTCCATAAAAAGCCCACCAGATATTCACCACTACCAGCAGGAACCATGTCAGAAAACAGCTGATTTGTCCAATCAGCACTGTCAGTCTGAAGACCGATGACACGTGGCCACATTTCAGCGTGGGGATTTTGTCTGTCCAGTTCATAGGAGTGCTGCTCTTGGTCACTGGATACATCTCCCATCAGATCTAACACGCACTGCTCACTGCCTCGCTGAAATCCTGCGGCACCAGGAGCGGCACTCCGTATTTCATAGGAAGGAGTAGCAGCGTATTTGTCTACCTGCTCTGGGTCAACACAAACTCCAACCTCTTTGTTTGAGAAAATCTTGTGATCTGGCTGCATCTGTTCCCAGGTTGTGGTCAAGTTATTTGTTTGAGGATTTAATATGTAACTGGTGTTTTTCAATTCGGTAGTCTTGGCTTCTAACTGCTTCAAATTCCCTCTGGTAAAAGGCTCTGTATTCCCAGTTGATACACTAAAACCAGTGAGGTTCTCCTTAGAGTGGATGCCGACACACTGTTTTATTTCACCATCCTGAAGATTACATTCATTTACATCACACTTACTTTTTTCAGGAGTTTCTGATCTTTCTTCAGTAAAAGGCACAACAGAAACTGCGGTGTTCCCAACCTCTGGCTCTGGACTGGCACAGTGATGAAACTCAGGCTCTTCCACTGGTTTGTCATGCACGTGAGAACATGGATTTTGACACAATGATGGTAAACAATTATGGGCTTTATGTAAGAGATGACTGGCATGTTCCAGATTTTTAGTGTCATCTTTTAATTTTACGCTCTTGTACATACAACTGTCCATGGCTGCAGGTACAGTGGAGTCAGAGGGAGAGTTCTGGCTGTGAGACAAGCCTTCATTGCAATTGAAGATGCCTTTATCACAATCAACAACGTCAGCATCCAAATCTGGGTTTACATTTTCCACATTGTTATCAATGGACTCATTTAGGTGAATGTTAAGTTTTGTCTGTTTTACAGATTCTTCTACATCCCCAGCTATTTTAGCTGACTCTGTCCCTGCACTCCATTGATTTTCTACTGCGTGGAAGAAACATGCATCCTGTTGTTCATCTTGTCTATAGTTCAAGTCTATTTTATTCATATCCTCACATTCCACAGGCACATAAGAGACATGGGTGTTCTTATCTGAATTTGAATATTTGCATACTTTAACTTTACTCCCTGATGACTCTTGTGAAACCTGGCATTCTAGGTTGTTTTCCTTTAGGAAAACGTCATCTGCGCATGGGTTCTGTTGTTCATGAGATGCCAAAGTGCCAGCACTTACCCAGGGGCTAGTTCTGCTCAAGTTACCAGCTTCCTCTGTCACGTCACCAGTGACACTCTCACAGACACCTTCCTCTGTGCCACTATGGCCTGCAGCTTCAGCCGATGTCGTGATTTCAGTGCAACTCTGAATTTGAGTTTGAAAATCAGAACTTTCCTCCAAGTTTTTGTGTATTTCAGTCATATTCAAAGCTTCACAGCTATGCAAAATTGTACCTGTGCATTTCTCTCCATCTTTCAAGGACTCTTCAAAACTGCTGTGATGTTCACTACAGTCTGGTGCAAACATTTGGCTATCACCATGAGTTCTTTCAAGTGTTTTCTTTTCCACATTTGAGTTTACTTCACTTTCTGGCTCCAGAAAGCAGACTTCAAGTTTTTCTACATTGTCCATTTCATCTACCTCTAGTGATAATTTGAAGTTACCCTTCATGTTCTCTGCCATCTGTTTAGTATTTGTTTGCTCTACAACACTTAAGGGACGCCCACTTAAACCAAGTGGTATAATATCAGAATCATTACTTCCCTCAGTTTTTCCTGAATTACATACTACAGTGTCTAACAGGACACTGGAAACACAATCACCGTGTTTCACCTTTTCTGAGTTAGGGCTGTCCTGCTCCTTTTCAGCAGCATCCACAGGCTTTACAGAATCACAAGCTGTATGGAGTGATTCATTCCAACTGACAGCACTACTTATGGAATATACCTCCTCCTGCTGATTCTCAGGGATGATTTCATCAGATACTTTTGTTCTTAAGACATCTGTTACTGTATTGTCAGTATTTAACTTATGCACCTGACACCTGTCAGTCAGTAAGTTATCAAAAGATTGGATGTCTATGCTACAATATTCCTTTCTGTCCTTTTCCTGTGTGTTTGGCCTATCCGCTTTTTTATGCTCAAACAGTTCTTCCTGTGAATTAAACTTAGCTTCCACTTGTGCCAATTGCTGCATTGGAAATTCCTTCTCAGTGTCTAGAGGTCGTGCCATGCTGCACATTCCTTCATCAGTAACAGCTGAGTTATCTATGTCTGCTGCAGTCTCTTCATGCACAGTAGCTGGCACCTCTTCGTCCCCTGTCAGATCTTCGGCATCTACAACACAAATGCTGTAAAACTCCCTGTCTTTCACATTTTGACTGTTGTCTACATCAAGATAGGAAAGTGTTGGAGGGACCTCTCTGTATGAACTTGAAACTTCCTGTAGGCTGTCACCCTTGCTGTCTTTAACATTTACTGTTGTTCCATTTTGCCTTGAATGGTCACACGTCACTGCATAATCGTCCAGAAAATTTCTATTTAAGGAAATTTCACTCTGTAAGCCTTTGTCCAGAATGTCTGCTACATGTGAATTTGGGATATGATCAAATAAGCAATGCTCCTGTACAGCTACATTTTCATTACTAATATTACTATTAATATTTTCTATATTGTTCATGTGCTGACCATTGCTATTAGATTTTTTAAGTGCTCTTTTTTTAATAATCTTGTCTTTCTTTTCTTCACTTTTCTGCAGATTTCCATGTGTACCAGAGACTTTCAAGAGGTGACTAAAGGAATTAAAGAAGCTAAAAGGTCTGTCATATGTCCTCCTAGAGCTCTCATGGAGAGTATTCCCCATGCTTTTATATGACGGATATTTCCCTTTTCTACCCAAAAAGCCGGATTTAGAATTTGACACTGCGCAATCATCGCTACAAACGCATTCACTGCTGACTGTCACAGCCGCCCCGTTAACTGTCCTTCCCACTGTATGCAGATCCTGGCTTTCCACAGTTCCAAAAATTGAAGAGAAAGTTTTACTTATCCTTGACTCTGGTGCTTCCTCTTCCACAGGTTTTTGTAACAAGCTGGTTTTCTCCTCACTCGTGCTGTTACTCAATTCTTTACTGAAGCAGCAGCCCATGTTTAATTAGTAGTGTCAGAGGGTCTTCTCATTGCAAATCACCTTCCTCTTACACTAAACTAACTTTCTATGGCTACTGAGGAGAAAAGCCAACACCCAACTGCCAAAAATAGCCCACTTTAAAACCATGCAGGGGTTTCATATGTCATTGCCACTCAAAGTCCAAATCCCAGTTGCTGAGCAATGTTTCAGTATTTCATCATATGCACTGTAACATTCAAGTCAAATAATTCTAATGAGATTACAGTCTGCTTACTAGTATTACCGAGTCTTATGAACTTCTATTGTTTAATTTCCTGGAGAGTTTCGTTCGTCCAAATCACTAAAATATTTAAATGACACCTTTCACAATGTCCATGTGTGCCAGAAAATACCTGCCTTCATATTTCATGTAACACCCACTTCCTTTACAAGCATAAGCGCATTCTGGCTTCACACGTTTAAATCCCATGTCTAGATCAAACACATTTCGGACCATTTTCTCCTTGTCCTCCCTTCCCCCAGAGCTGAACCTACACCACAATTACTTCTTTAGGAAAAACAGGCTAAAGATAGATAAGACCTCATGTATTCCATTGAGCAGTCATTGTACGTTATCAGAAGCTAATTCTGTTCCAAGCCTTTTTTTTTTTTAATTTGTTATCTGCATGAAAAAGAAACAAACCCAAACCATAATCCCTCAGTGACTTACAGCATTGGAAGTGGCCTCAAGATCATTTAGGTACCTCATGGTACTGTGGCAGAATTAACTATAGTTAACCTCCAAAAAATTTGTATATCCTTTTAAAAAACCCTCAAAAATATTTAAAATTATTGACTAAATGCTACTCCTCTTCCAAAGGAGTCTGTCCCCAGTATAAGTTTTCACTGATGTACATAAACTGATTTCCTTCTAACCTTATGACAAGTAAAACATTTTTAGACACATGTATTTACATACTGAAATACTTCTATTACTCTAAGTCTTTTTAGCTGTTAAATAAAAGTGATTCTGTTTCTTAAAAAAACCACAAAACAACTAAAACAACAACAAAAAAAAACACAAACAAAAAACAAACAAACAATAGAAAAAGCTGAAAATAGCCAGCAATCTTTTTCTGCTGTAAATGGAGTTGTTCTTATTTGCCTTTACCTTATCTCACATCACTCAGACCTTCTCTCAAATTCACTGCTATTATTTCCAATTTGGACCCCATCCTTCACAGCCTGCAGACTGTACAACTACAGCACCACTCTACTCTGTTACTTAAAAGATACTGAAAACACAGAACTCTGAGTGTAAGACAAGACAGACCCTTAAACTCAATTTCAAATGTTCTCTCAGCTGTACATTGAATTCAGTGCTATTTTTCCACTGGTTGTGCACCTTAAGGCAACCAATACTCCACTAACTCTGGCCATAAAAGAATATTGCTGAATTGGCTAGAAAATACATGTCCTCCTCAGCACAGTCGGCTTCGAAATTGCAAAGTAAGAACAGAGGAGGACTATCCTGCCACCCCCAGCTTATCCAATGCATGAAGCCTCAAAGTGCCTGCAGCTACACTGATCCTAAGGATAGGAAGTTTGATGCATCATTGCTGCCATCTGCTGCATTTTTTTTAATTCTCCCGTGGGACAAACTTATTCAACGTGCCTGAATCCAGACTTACAACTATGCCAAGTCACTCCTCTCTTTAGCATTCCCTGGAACCAAGAACAGGGAAAGGGGGAGGGAGTTACTTATAATAGGTTTTTTTTGAAGAAATGCCATGAGCAAACAATTTAACTGTTTTTAATGTCAGCTTAAAGTCACAGTAATACTTGCAAAGTTCACAACTATTCACAAAACTCCTTCATCAGGTAAACAAATAGCAAGATTTTCCCTCTGTGATTTAACTAACTCATGCTTTCCAGAGAGGAACTAAGTGTCTTTAAGAGATGGACCAGAGCAAAGTCCACTTTTCCAGTGCCTTAACAACCATTTCTGCTATCAACTAATGGGGAGAAAATGGGTGAAACAGTTCAGGCAAGCAGAAACTTCTTCCAGTTTTCCCATACCCTTCTTATGTACAAAGGCACATTTTGTTCTCATTTCTTTGGTTTTATCTAAGAGTTCCAGGGACAATTTCTATTTTTAAGGACCTATAGTACACATTCACAAAGTCACATTCCTCAATACTGTTTATTGTGGGATCACCACTTTACAGAAAAAAAAAAAAAAAAAGACCAAAAAAAAAAAAGACAACGTGAATTTAAACAGAAAGTGCCACAATTGTTATGCTACATCATCGGAGGCTGCTTGTTTAACTTCCAAGACTCCTTAAATCTTAAAAACCTTCTGGCTAAGCTATACACTGCCACCTGACTTGAGAAGCACTTAACAGAGCTCGTGCTGTGCTACTTCAGAGTCCAGCTCAGCTGGGGAGTAGGTTTTGTTTGTTTTGTTGGGTTTTTTACCCTTTATATATGCATATTTTAGCTCTGGTATATATTACTCCTCTACTCAAAGCCTAAACAGGTTTTCTCTCTCCATGAAACAAGAGTGCTCTGAAGCAGCACTTTCATTACCTGAACAATTACCTTTTTTTTCATAGGTATTTAGTCCTATGCCCTGCACACACCTATGCAGAAGGCAAGAAGTCAACATGCTTATTAACAGGAGTATACCTACCTACTTTCATTTTTCCGTGTGCCTATTCTTTGCAAAGGAATAAGGGTTTATCCCAGATACAGTCTTATAGGCCCGAGTTTTAAAATACAATCTTGTGTTACAATAGCACAAGTCCAAACAGTCCTTACAACCTTCTGACATCTAACTTCCTTTATTCTGTTTCTATAATCAAGTCATGCAATTGTAACAAGCCCTGAAGAAGCAGTGATTATGCTGCACTCCTAGGCCATACGATGTCATGCCCACCACCAGTTAAAGGAACAGAGAAAAGCAGCATCACAAGAGATGTCACAATGTCACTACCGCGGGCTTTTGGAAACAGCTGGTCAAATTGCTTAACTTTCCCTCCAATATATATCAGGGTTAATGGATTGCTAAGAGTTTAAATAAGTGTTTTGTAGATTAAAACAATTAAACATTAGCATTAGACGTTATCTGCAAGTGCAAAACCATTCGGCGCTTTTCTTAGGGCTTCAATCTACAATACCATGAGAGAAAGAGGAAACACTGACCAGTATTGATCCTTCAGGATTCTGATACCATACATGTCCAGTTTAAGTCTAATCCTCCCATTTCTTGTTTAAAGCTATTTGTGATCTCTTGAATTATTAAATACCACCTACTTGTTACACAAACTGCTACTTAACTCTTAAACGGCAGACTCTGCATGTAATACTGTGTATTGACAAGTGACTTGAGGATTATATGTTGTAGTGAATTTTCACTGAACTGTTACACATGTTCCTATATTAAATTAGTAAATCTAATTCCCTCACTTCCTTTTTATTCTGAGGCTTATCCTTGAATGGGTTGCAAAAGGATTTTTGAACACCACAACCTAGCAGCTTTAATCCTGAGACATCCTTTTATAGCATCTCCTAAGAAAAACATTTTTGGGAAGTACAATTAAGTGCCATCTTTCATGAATTTTTAGTTATTTTTCTTATTCTTAGAACAAACAATATGATTGAACTTGAATTTACAGTACCTATAAGCACTGACAAAAAACAGTGTACCACACTGATTTGAATTCCCATTAACAGAAACCCATGGCAGCACCTGATTATTATTCAACTAGGGAAAGAATGGGTGATGCTGATATTGCAATCAGGCAGCAAGTTTAAGCGGCCTCATTGCAATATCCTCCACTGGAACATACCAACATTCGCAGAATCCGCTGTCACTTGAGGGCAAGAATCCCGTCTTAAGTTATTTTCAAACTTCCACATCAGGTCTTCAATTCAGCCAATCAAGAAATACAAATTCTTTGGTACTTGGAAAAACGTGAGCACGGCAGAGAAGGAGTTTAGGATCAACAGGCAAGGAAAAAGGCTATGTGTGCTTTTAGCACCAAAAGTCAGTTAAGTCGTCTCTGGCAGGGACAGGTCATACAAGCTACCTCCACCATGGCCTTTGGGTAGTGGCCTCTTCCCTCAAAGTAACTTCTAACTTCTAGCGGGACAGTGTTACTATCGAAAAGGAAACACAGAGGTGAATTAAATCAGAGTGAAACGTTTCTTAAAGGCTGACCTTCCTGGGCCCAGCCTCACAAGGGCTTTCTCTGAAAGAGTAACTCTCAGTCAGGATACAAAGAATCCAAGACAGACCTCACCTGAAGTGACAAAGCCTACCTTTGGATTACAGAAGTTGGAAAAACTAGTATATTTAACTCTCAAATTTATCAAAGCTATGAATCTGCTAGTATCCTATAAATTATGTACCTCCAGTGTGTAAGTCTAAGCTTCTATTGACAAGAAATTGATAAGGATCTTCAAGTTTCCAATTTCTTTCAAATGACTTGTGTGCAAAACCACCAAAATTCTGCTGTTAAATACTACTAAAATCAGCAAAACACAAGATTTATTGTTAGAAATGAACCATACTAGGCTTGCAATTGATCTACATTACGCATTAAGCAATAATATATAGTTTTACAGCTACTTCAAGGCAGAAGAAAAGACTTTGCCTCCCTCACTATGAGATTAAAACTTTGAAAATTATTAGTAAACAAGGGAGCTCTGTATTTTAACATCAGCAACACTGGTAAGTGATTTCTGAAAGGGTTCCATCACAACATCAAAACTTCAATTTTAATTTAGTCACTACTGAGAACCTGTTCAGCATTACTCACTGTAGAACGGGTTCAGTTTTGTTCCAGCCAAACAGAATGACTCAAGTCACAATTAGAAAAATTTATTTATTACTAACAGATAAAACAAAAAGTACTTTATATAACCACTTCAGATAAAAATTAGCATACTAGTTATTTTTTCAAGATCTCTGGAGGTGCATCAAAATTTCCCATAGGAATTCTACAACTTTCCTCCTGAACTGTCACAAAAGCATTTGGACTACAGATCAAGAGATCCTAGTGGAACAGCACACCCTAAACAGCTGAAAAACATTTCAGCACATTTCTTATAAAGTATATTAAAAAAAAAAAAAAAAAGACTCCTAGAAACCTCTCTAGGTACCACGGCAGTACGGCCCTGTATCAAATACACACTGAAGTAGGGATCATCACAATCATGCATCCATGCCTTTATGCAGTCTAACCCTCTGATCTCAAAATCATTAAGACACAAGAAACAGCAGGTCAATTTCACTTCACCTGAAGCATGTACTTGCTAAAGGAAATAGTCAGCATTCCAGAAGTTTTTCTCCTGCCTACTGTTTATGGAAAGATGAAAGTGTCTTAATGATTGTAGTTTGCTAATTTCTTCATGCACTCTGTGAAGTTTTACTCCAACTACAACTTTGTTCCCAAAACTTGCAAGTGTGTCCTGGAGTACTGGCAAAATTAACTTATGTAAGCACAGCATTGCGGAAGAAACCTTTATAAAAACACCACTTTTAACAGAATGTATTCTGCTCATACAACAGAATGACCTTCTGATGCTGTGTATAGAAGAGTATGAGACTGGTACAACTTAAAAAAAAACTTAATAAGCTACAGGTCTCATCTTTTTCAGATATTCAAAGGAAAAGCTTTAATCACAAAGCAGTAGTTATTTGAAATGTACCATTATAGCACTATGGATACATTCTAAGATATCTAAATTGACATCAGCCACCCGTACTAAGGAAGAAAACAGTAAGGTCTCCAAATAAGCAGGAAAGAACAGAAATTAGGATTGAGATCCAAGTTTCCATGTAGTTTCATAAAATCTAGTATGTCAAATTAAATGAGCTAGCATCTGTATGAAGACTAGTCAGACTGCCTTTAATATTAATGCACCTGTTGAAATGCACTGACTCTTCCAAGCTTTTGAAGCAAATTTGCAAACACCTCTTATTCAAAGCCTACACATTGCTTTCTTGGCATTAATGCCCTGTGTACAGGGGGAGAAAAAAAAGCAAATCACAAAAGCTCATTTTTCAGATGTATGGCACAAAACTGGGTAGAATTTTTTCCTCTAGTGTGAAATAGTCAAAATTCCCATCTGAGAAATGTCAAACAGAGCAGAAGGGAACTCAGAATGAAAAAAAAGGGGGAGAGGAACAAGCCACAAGTCCACCAGCTTGTTTATCAAAGAAAAGCACAAGTTTAGAGTGTTTTTCAAAATTCTCCTTAGTGCTTGCTGCAAGGTAAGTCGAAGCAGGCAGCATCTGCTGCTCAGCATAGCTTGAGGAAAGTGCCTGGCAGAACACACACCGAAACCAAACTCTTCAGTGTCCCAAGAGGAAACATTGCTCCCAACAAAGATGCAGATACGAACACATTTGAATACAAATCAAGTACTCAATTTTCTTGAAGATGTAACATTTACTACAATGTATATAACACGGTACAATTCACTGTATGATCTGCCAAAACCATCCCAATACAGAGACTTCCTGGATCCTGCACAGTAGCACGGAAACAGCAGCACGTGCCATTTGGCAGAACTGACTGAGCAAAATTCCTGTTACAGATTGCTATTTCCTATTTATATGGGTTTGTACATTCTTCAATTACACACACCAAGTACATTTCCTGCATTTTCCTCACATTTTAATGTGTGAGCAAGATTCTATTCCAAGACTGGTAAAACAATTCTTGCATAGTCTGAAAATCCCTGTACCTTAAATGAGTGCAAACTGCCGTAATTTGCAGTTTATTTAAATCCCCCCATAGAGTTGAAGGAAAGTTAAGGTGAAGTTCCTACTCCATATGGAGAATTAGCCACCTCCAACAGCTCTGTTCTAGCTGTTTAATGTTGCAATGCTGTCAGCTGTCTTCTAAAATGTTCTGACCTACAATTTTGATTAAGACATCGTCAAAGAAAAAATGTTTCATACAACACTTATACCAGGAGAACATGTAATTATAATACTTACTAGATGAGAACCGTCCTTAACTTCTTGTACTTGCTGCACCTGCGGTTCAGCCACAACTTTAGTGTCCTGATCAGAAGTCATGAGCTGTCTGCTTTTTGGCTGCTCAGAGAGAACTTTACTGGTCACCTTTGTAAGCTGCGGAAATAGGAAGACAAAAGATCCTGTAAGTGGTTGCTGAAATTCCCAAGAACCCACAGCCATTCCAGACACGCTATGCTGATTCAGATCGAAGGTCCAAAGAACTTCCACACAATATGGTCAGGATTATGCATCCGGAGAAAATATTATGGCAGAAGATGAGGATACACTCAGTTCCCAGTCACTGGCTGCCCTGGGAGTGCAGATGAACACTGGCTACAGCACTGAGCAGGGAAATTCCACTGGGAAAGTTTCTCTTGATTCTCACCTTAATTAATGAGACTGGATTTCAAACCATGACTTCTCCACACCACCTGGAAGACTCCACTCACTAAGAAGCATTTAGTCACAAACCAACCTTTGTGTTTTATAACTACTCTGATGGTCACTTTATCTTTGCAACATTTCAGAAGCATGTTACCACAGTTCTGCTCGATTAGTAACGCTCAACCAGTTGTTCTGCTCTGTCATCCCAAAGTGTTATTTTATTTGATTAGATGAGTAAAAATCTGAGTAGAGTTAAAAGTCTAGTGACTTTGCTTTGAAATTTGATGCCACTGTTTAATGCTGTTATTTTTTATAAAAGGTATTTAAAAAACAATAAAAGCTAATTTAAAGTGTGAAGTCCCAAAGTAATACTGGGGTGTAAAAATCAGGCCTTTGTTATTTTTTCTTTTGTAAAAAGACATGATATGCTTTTATAGTTTCTTATTCACATGGAAATTCCAGTACTGCATCTGTAACAATGCAAGACACCAAACTCCTCACAAGCTCCTTTAAAAAAAAAAATTATTAAATATTAGCAGCACATGGAAATTAATAGCATAGTTCCATTCTTTAGCAACCTACATGTCTTTTAGGCTACCTTGACTCCAAAAGGCTGGAGTTAAGAAGTATTTCTCTCAGTCTACGGCATTATGGCCTTCCACAGAATCTCCTTTACGTGGTATTTTGAAATGGACAAAACCAAAAGCCTTTCAACACAACTAACTAAATACATTCCAAAATTTTCAAGTACAATTAAGACATTCACCTATGAACTGATTCAAGCACCTGTACTATGGATTATACAAAAAATACTTTGTACATATAGTTGAAAAAACAAATATACTGACATCTCCGAGAGGATGAACCATTCAGTTTAGATGAACAGTTGCTTATCACTTCATGCTGTTGATGTAAAGTCAGCATGAAAAATACATTTTCAAAAGAAACACATGTACTGTGTCACTTTTATATTGCCAGAAGTTTCTTTTCCTAACACTCTGCCTCTCAACTCTGAATAGAAACTACTTAAATAAGGATAAAAATGGCACAAAAAAAAAAACACACAAAAATGAAATTAAAAAAAATTATGCTATTCCTCACATACACTGCAACACACACATAAATATACCCACAGTTTACATAGCAGAAAGTCCGGAACTCATTCAGGTTGTTTGTATTTTACAAAATAACCAAAAATCATCCTCAGAATGAAAGCAGTTTTTCAAAAGCAGGTATTAAACAGCCAAGACTCCTTATTGCTCAAAGCCACGCATGGGAAGATGTAGGCACATTAACACTACGGACGGTGTCTGAACTTCTTGGAGAACATTTCTGTTAATATTCTTTAAAGAAACTGTGTTTAGCATTTCAAAATTATGGATAAATTTTCCTTTCTAAAAAGAGTTCAAGACTCTACTCATTTTGTGCTCACTGTATATAACCTCCGCTGATGACCATACTACATTAGTCCATACACATTGAGCACACACATTAGTCCAGATTCACAAGCCAAAGTCTACTTCACAGGAAGGCAAATGTATTTCAGTAAGCAATGATGTTATCTACCCAGCATTTTGATCCCCAAATCAATGCCAAGGTACTTCTTTGCATCCTTCTGTCACCTGCTTATTTCACATATTCCCATTCCCTTCTAGGATCAGCCTGAACTGCTGCAATGTCTTCCATCTGCTGATACACAGTGCTAGCACCAGAACTTCGTAAATCTATGGATAAAGGGAAGGAAAACAGCTAAGACCATGTGAGTCTATCAAAAAAGAGTAAAGTTCCACTACACATATGTCCTTTAAAGCATTTGCTGACTGGCCATCAGGCACAAAATACTCAGCTAAATCATTAATTTCAGCTGAGGGTAGACAACTTGTTAGCCAACTTGATAACACAAGACTGCAATGTGCACACTGCAAGCCAGCAGCAATTAGAGCAGCATATCACCCTATTGCTTTTCAGAAGCCCCTTAGATGAGATTATGCAAGATGCTTATCACAGGCCAGGTCTAGATTGAAGCTCTAGGTAACTTTGTTTGCACTACTCAAACTAATAATTATATTATCATTAGATACGCAGATTTGCTGTGATACATACCACACTAAACCCACCCACCTTGTAAACAAATTATTTTTAATAATTACAATGCCAAACCCATATATTTAAGTTGCATTTTGATCATTTAGGATCAAAATGGCTCTCAAAACAAGGGAGATATTATAATTTGTTTGAAGAAGATGCCTTCCAACTCCCACGATTTTAACAATGATGAGCTATTGCCCTTGTGCAAATGGATAAGCCACATGGAAAGATCCCAAACACAGAAAGAGCTTCCTTTACAATTTTCTTCACTTAGTACTATCACACTGCTAGGAGTCCCCAGGATGTCAACTGCTCTGTTGCAAAATCCCATCAACTGTGATGTACTTCAAAACGATTCCACGTGCAAGGTTGCTCTGGAAAGTTAAAGCCATCAACTTTTCTACTGTACAGTTGTCACTAAACAGACTCCCAAGGAACAAAACATACATGACTACAGACTTCCATGACTATCATGTCAAAGAATACAGTGTTTGTGGAAAAATGCAGCATTACTTCAGAGAGAGAAACAATAAAAATCATGGAATGTTAAAGGTTCTTCACAGGATATGTTTTAGCATGCTTTTCATGTATTGATTTATATCTTCATATAAAAGCTTATTTACACAAACCACA
This sequence comes from Empidonax traillii, assembly GCF_003031625.1. Classification (NCBI taxonomy): domain Eukaryota; kingdom Metazoa; phylum Chordata; class Aves; order Passeriformes; family Tyrannidae; genus Empidonax; species Empidonax traillii. The sequence goes on along the minus strand of NW_020955371.1, from coordinate 879,049 downwards.
GTCAATAGCCAGTAGCTCTAAAAACTACAGATAAGGATTGATGGTTTGGAAGAGTTTATCCTCTTTTGATGCTAGTTTAATAGCCAAATTAGTGAGCAAGTTAAATGGTGCATTTCAATGCAGCAATAAAAATTATCATCCGACCAAAGAGTTAACTTGCCCATGACTTTAAAAGATACACTGAACTGCTGACTGATAAACCATATCTTTGCATAAATACATGTTGCTGCAATAAGCAGAAGACATTCAAGAGAAAAATGCAAGTTGGCAAACCTGTTTGGGATAGAGATAGCACTACCTACAGCAGAACACTGAGCTGCCAGAATCAGATGGCAATTTTTTCATTCATAGAATCACAGAATAGTGTTTTAGTTGGAAGGGACCTTTAGTTGGAAGGGACCTTTACAAGTTAATCTAGTTCAACTCTTCTGCAATGAGCAGAGACATCTTCAACTAGAGCAGGTTCCTCAGAGCCCCACCCAGCCTGACCTCGAATGTTTCCAGGGACAAGCCAACCACCACCTCTTTGGCCAATCCTCAGTGTAAAAACTCCCTTATATCTAATCTGAATCAACCCTCCTTCAGGTTAAAACCATTACCCCTTGTCCTACCACTACATGCCCTGGTAAAAAGCCCCATTCAAGTACCAGAAGGCTCCAGTGAGCTCTCCCTGGAACCTTCTCTTTCCAAGCTGAACAACCCCAACACTCTCAATGTTTCCTCATAGGAGCAGTGTTCAATCCCTTTAACCATCTTTATGGCCTCCTCTGGACTCATCCCAAGGACTGGACTATGTCCTTCCTGGGCTAAGGATCCCAAAGCTGGATGCAGCAGTCCAGGGATCTCACCAGAGTGGGGCAGAATCCCCTCCCTGGACCTGCTAGCCACATTCTTGGGGATGCAGCAACTCTCCGGGCTGCAAGTGCACATTGCTGGGTCATGTCCAGCCTCTCATCCATCAGCATCCCCAAGTCCTTCTCAGCAGTGCTGCTCTCAATCCCTTCATCCCCTAGCGTATGTCGATACTGGAAGATGCCCCAACCCAGGTGCAGGACCTTGCACTTGGCTTTGCCAAACTTCATGGAGTTCCAACGGGCCCACTAATTCAAGTTATTAAAACAAGAAAAATCCACAAGAAAAACCTTCAGAGACACATAATCTCATAAATAAGTTGTTAAATAGTATTCCTACTTTATAGTAAGCTGTTTCACAAAAATATCTGTTTTTCACAAATTATGTCTACATATAGTCTACAGAATGGACTGCATTTAAAACTGATTTAGAAGCAACCAGTTATAATTTTGTAATAGCATATATAATTTCAATTCTGTAAAGGCATATAATAAATCATTACGCTTCCTTCTGGCTTGCCATTTGGTCATCACAGAGTAACGAGTCAAGTTCAGCAACTTGAGAGTAAGTCTGCCCTTGACATATCTAGAGACACTCAAACACTTATTTTGACAACTCCCTAAACCAAGAGGAACTGCATAGATTTTACTGAGACTTATCAAAAGCAGTTTGAACTTGGTTTGTAAGTAAGCAAGACACAGAAGGTTAAAATACATGGTAAAAACATGTTTCTTCAGAAATTCCATAACATTTAACCATGAAGTTCTTGCTGTTCCCAAAACTGTAATACACTGCTCAATCTGCCAGACTGGTAATTGAAACAGGAAAGGGAAGAGCACCTTAATACAAAAAAGTTGTTTTCTCCTTAGTTTGAGGGCAGTGGGGGCAGTCAGCCTTCCCTCGCACAGAACTGTCTGTCCCTCTGGACACCTGGTCAGTAGTGGTTAATCTGAGGACTTACCAGAATATTCTCAGGTGAGACTGAGATCACCTGGCTGAGCAACATAGCTATTTCAGGCTAGTGGTTTCACCCTGCAATATCCACAACCACCTTCACAATTAAAAAGATGGGGGGGTTGTTTGTTTTGTGGGCTTTGTGAGGGTTTTTGTATTGTTGCTTTTTTGTTTGTGTGGGGTTTTGAGGTTTTGGGTTTTTTCAAGTTGACAGCATTGCTCTTTACTGGCAAATATTTTCAAAACTGTCTTATTATAAGAATTCCTTAATTTCAGAAGATATTAGATACAAACCAGCAATGGCTCACAGGATGACTGTACAGATAAGTGCACACAACCACATGATCACTCTTGTCTAGATGCCAAGCCAAGCAGAACTGGGACTGCTCTCATCCAAAAGCCACACGTGTGTGTAAGTGTGGTGCCAGTATCAGACTAACCTTTACACTGCATTTCAGTGCAGGTTTAGGTATCCTATAGTACTGGTAGAGTTAATGTTCAACCGTCAGAAGGTATTTACACACACACTGCATCCCCATACACCACAACCTTGCAAAAAGTTTGGAAAAGACATCTACTTGACTGTTACACAGCAAACAAAACCACTGCTGCCCCTGCCAACCCCCCCAAAAACCTCCCTGGAGTGTAGCCCCTGATACTCCTGCCTTTCATTAGCAGTCAACTCTAATTTTTCTAATTCATATTCAAAGGGTGCTTTTATGCAACCTGTTTCACTGTCTAGAGTTACTAGAGTAGCAGCATGCACTCTCAATCAAATCAGTCAGATCTGTTATTTAAAAACATGCAAAACCCCAAACAATGCTCTAGGGCTGAGATCTTGCCTGCCAACTTTCAGCCCAGAGTAATCAGCCCTTAAAAAGAGATTTACAAATGCAAGTGCTGACAACTAACTTTCACCCTGCAAACAGCAACACCATAAAACAAAAAAGCTCACTGGAATAAAAGAACTTTTCACTACTCTTCCAGCAAGCACAAACAAAAATTGATTTGAGTTTGGCTTTGTGCAGAACTCTTCCTAGCGAACATTTTAGAAACTTTAAACACAGATTAAGATAAACTTTTCGCAAGGTTAATACAGAAATACACTTCTAGCAACATGAGAAAGCCTAAGATGTTTTCCAAACAGAGGTGCACTGCTTAACTTAAGCCTCATAACAAGCTTCTAATTGCAGGCCAGGAATCCTCTTTCTACTGTGAGAGATAACATACTTTCCCACCACCTATCACACACATATGTACCATGAGGATCCTGACACCACAGCAGAAATGATCAGAGCCACCACTGACCTCAGCTCTGAAAAAGGGTTGTAGCACCTGCAGAAGACTTCATATAGTTTGCAGGTTACATTTTCTTTATTAGTTTCACCAGGGTTCTGAATACCCAAAGCATATGTACTATGTCAAGAGTTAATCATGTTCTCGGTCTAGGTAAAGCTGCCAAGTCAGATATGGGATATTTTATCTTAAAGGTTACAGAGCATCATCAAGATAAACTGACAAAACCTAATCCTCAAAGGCTGCAAGTTTCCCTCTTAGTGTTATGAACAGTGATACAAACTTTCAATTTTCACCAGGTGGCTGTTTCAGAATACTTTCAAAAAAAGATTTTGGCTGTTAATGTAAGAGTTGAACCATCATCCTGCTGCACGGGGCACACGTTACCATTCTGCAGATGAATAACCTTACCATGCTCACAGAGATGCCTGTGACAGAACTCATGGGTTTCCATTTTTCCATTCAAAGCAGGAAATCAGTTTCTTTACAGAGCAGAATGTGACAAGCAATCTATCTTTCAAAGGATGGCAGTATTGAAAATAAAATATACTGCAAGGCAGTTCCATTAGCACAGTGGATAAAATAGCTGTGAATGAGAAATCCAACACCCCCAAAAGCATATCTGCTCATGGCGATCTCTGCAATCATCACTGTCCCTACATCAGTTGTAAACTCTGTACTACACAACAGCAATTAAAAAGCTGACATGACATAAACATTTAGTCACAGCATGTGTCTACAGAAGTCTTGAATGCACTACTATTAGAAATCATCACAAGGCTCTCAATTTGTTTAACTGTTAATTAGCTAAACAGTTGTGAGAGAAGTTGAAAATTCACCTCTGGAGCTTAATGTTTAGACCTAGATATTTATAAAAGTCTGTCAGATGGAGGTTTCAAAATGTACATGCATCTAGTGTATGTGCCAGCACAGTAACTGGAAAGTTAGACTCCAAAAAACCCCAAAAAAGTACCATCTGAGTTGTTTCAGTTTTCCTTCCTACCAAGAAAATTACTTATGCCCAGGCAACCCCAGAACATCACAACTTCTGAGTTCTCAAAGAGGAACATGGACATAAGCACTGAGGGCAAATCCACAACAGGACACTTGGCAGACCCAAGGCATTTTAAAATCCACAAGGCAACTGAGTGTTAGCAAGAAATACACTGTGTCACGAGAACCCAAACTTTAATGCTGTACGTTTTTAACATTCTGCAACAGAAAATGAGCTCAAATCATTTAGAGCTGCTGCTGCATCGACTTCATAAGTTGCTTTCTTAAAAAAAAAAAACAAACAAAAACAAACAAAAAAAACCTTCTGTTGTTTTATAAGGTTGATAGCCTCCAAGTGTTCTGCAATTCTATTAATTATCCCTTAAAATGTAGTCTCTCCTCTAAGAAAGCCTGAGCTTTCAAGAGAAATGGCAAACCTTGCTATTTAAAGGGAATGCTGCATTTCCTTATTTAAAGATCTCTGAAACATTTCTGTGTGAGGTTTCACAAGCAATTTACAACTCCCATCATTTGCTGATGAGCTTTCTAACCCACACATACCCGTGCAATGAACAGCATGCCAGAACTGATTACTCTGCAAGTCTAGAAACTCAGATCATTACAGTAATTAGCTGTCCAAAAGATGCCAAGCAATAAGTTACTAAACAAAGGTGATAAAATACCAAAGAAACCTGATAGTGGTAAACGATAAGGACTCTGTACAGAGGTATATGAAAATCTCTTTCAGTCAAGAGCAAGAAAAACGGGAAGAGAGTAAAGTTACAGTCTTATTCACTCACCGAATCCCAAACAGGAAGATAACAGGTTGACCCCTACCAACAAACAACTGTGATTATCGTTTTCATGTCTAGTCTTTTATGCACCATATTTTAAATATATATGCTTAAAATGAAAGGAAATCATTTCACTACACTCAAAGATCTCTCAGAATTTCTCCAGTTCTTCTGCACACCAAGAAGTTTTACATGAAGTTACTATCTGATGTGCACTCAAACATCACTTCAGAGACAGACAGATCACATCCTCCTCAGTAATGCAATGCACCAGATGTGTAGTAGTATAAAATCTAACAAAAATATAACCATTTAAAAACACTAGGAGTGCCTACCAAGCAGAAATAAACCCCTGGACAGAAATTTTTGTGCCTGTTAAGTGTCATGTGCCTCTATGACAAGTGTGATTGTGTCATGAGCAGTTTCCAGTTTGCTAATGGCTTGTTCTCAGTTTTCAAGTCTTAAGCAGCACTCTCCTGACTGCAGGCTGAAGCACAAAACACTAAAACCCACTCATTAATTAACAGGGGTTGCTTCATGTAGCACATCCATCACAAAGCCACAAGCTTGTTTACCTCACTGTAAGTGGACTAACAGCACACACCCTGCAGGTTATAAAGATGCATATTTAATTTGTATTACAATTATTGTGTCAGATATTTATCAGATGATAACTTCAAAAAGTACCACACTGTTAAATAAAATAAATCTCTCGATTCTCCCACTTGTACATTTTCTGAACAACTCCTCAAATGGCAGAGTTAAGTTGTTAGCAGCTCAGCCAAACAATGACCATTCTGAAAGGAAAGGTGGGATGCTACTTAATAAAAAGCATCTGTGATCATAACTCTCCACAACCTTATTCTCTCCTGCAAAGCTGAATGTAGAATGATACATTCTACATTCACTACCAAGGCCTACAAAAAGCAGAAAACATCTCACACTGAAGGGAAAAGGTCTTTTATCTTTCTCAAGAAAGAGATCAGGAATTTGCTACTCAAGTACATTAGGTAAGTACCTCAAAGTATAATGATTTTCCACTAAAATACTCCACCACTTGCCCTCTTTTATGTTCGTGAGCATTTGACTCCCACCCTACCTCCCAGCTCTGGCATCAATTTTTACTTTTCCAGGTCAGAAAACATCACCAGCAAGAACAGAATTTGAATAAATTTGAACTCTTTCTACAGTTAAACAGAGAACTTACACAGTAGTTGCTTCCACATGCACTTTACTACTGGGACCAGGAGTAGTAGAGGAGAAAGGATCCAAGCTGAACTCCTGATGTCATTAATCCTTCTGTCCTGTGCCCTAGGAAACCAGCAGCAGCAGAGCACTGCAAACCCAGTACTGCAGCTCTGAATGGAACTTAACAACTCGAGTCCATATCACTCTGCCCCTGCTGCTGCTGCTATTGCTCTTCCTTACAAAGCATCACAGGTAGTTCCCACAACAGTAAAAAAAATGAGGAATCCAAAGATGACAGTAACATACCTGCAGGACTTTCATGAGAGAAACTCCAGCAGATTGCCTGTACTGAATTAAAGAGTGAAAGGACAGCTCAATGCAAACCACTGCACTGAAATAATCAGAAAACTAATTAAGCCTAAACACAGGGCAACAATGCTTTAAACCACCTGTGGAAGGACAAACATGGAGCTGGACCCCATGCTCTGCACTGCATTTCACACCTGCCTCTGCTTTCAAACTGTACAGGACAGAATACATTTGTTAAATTAGGATAACTATAGAGGTAGACTAACTTTTCATATAGTCACCTAAAACGAGCCAACCTATATAATGGCTCAGTACATACAAAACCCTCATATATATGCCTAACATGGGTTAAGAGAAACTGCAGAATGGGATGGAGTTCCCCCCTTTTGCAAGATTTTTTTTTTAATTAACACATTTTCAAAACTGATGAGGTTCTCACCACAGCACACATATCACTGCTCACATTAATTTCTTGTGGCACTCCCATCCACCTCCATTTAAGTGTTACTCTTCCCAAGCTATGAGGCACCAGCCTGTGCTTGCAGTGTCCAGTGTGCTGTGATTCTGGTCTGCAAACACAAGTCACAGCTGAGGTAATGCAAAGAAAAGTATTGGTATTTTTACTAATATACATAATTTTAACTGCTAAAATTGTTTACCTTCTACACAAATATTAACTCTAGGTGCTTTGAGGTGATTTTTGATAGGCTAACTGCATTTTTTCTGAAAGTCAAGGCTTCTCAATAACTTCAGAGATTTTTACGTCAACTAATTAGCTGGGACCTATTCCAGGCATTTGAAGTAATACCAATATTTAGTACCAAAAACTGGTCATTAATGCAGAAATTAATTTTGTCACTTAATAGAAGTGTTAAATGCAAAATGATGGAAAGTATAATAAAAATCTGGTTTTAAATTTTAGCATCATCAAATACAAAACCTCACCTAAATCATCAACTATCATCATCCATGTTGCTTGTTTGCACTAAGGTGACATGAGTTAAAAACTGCACAACACTTCCATACACACAGAAAGCAGAAGAGGAAGATAACTGATTAGAAACAGTAAATTCAGTTGGAAAGAAAATTCAAGATTGCTCTGGAGTGGACAGGGTAAGCAGTAAATACCTGTTAGCACTAATGACTATGGATTTCACAAAGTATTGTTCATTTCTGTACCAGTACTATTTTTAAATAGGCATTTACAGAACACTACATGGTAACCTAAACTCTTGAACTCTGATTTATTTAAAATAGGCCTATATTGCTCTTTCCCACAGCCAACCAAGACACTGCATGAAGAGATTAACATGACTATCAGAAAAAGCCACATGAAAGACTTCTCCAATATTTTTTCCTGTGACCTGTAGTTCTTTATTTTCAAACACATCTTCTTTCCTGCAAGTGAGTTTACTTTGGCACTCTGGACACCAAGTCTGTCTCATCCTATCATACTCTATCCGAACTCAGGCACATATGAGGAATTATTATGCAAAGATAATATCTTGCATAATAATATATTTTCCTTGTTTCCCTTCCTTCCCCACATAACTGGCTTGCTCTCAAACCAAGGGTTTGGGTTTGTTTTTTTTTTTTTTGGCATTTGCTTTTCTTTAAAGTACCTACTGAAGGGAAGTCAGAGATTAATTAGTCTTCCTATTCCTCTGCTGAAGGAAGCAACAATTAAGCATGCTAAGAGCCCTCACAGGACAATGAAGTTTACAGAAACTGTTGCGCTTTCACGAGGAGAGACAGTTTTCATTCCAAGACTGAAACTGATTCCTGACTTGGAGTGAAAACTAGAAAAGATACAGAACTTTGCTGGATTATGTACTCACCAGAATCTCAGCATGACAGATTTGCTCTAAGTGGATCTGCCATTTCATATATTCTGTTTATTTAACAAAACAACTGCAAGTTCTACAGTATTTTAGTAGCTGCTTCAAGTTTTTAAAGCTAAGATAGTCTATCTGAACTTTCCCAACTCTTCAAAGAAACATCAAATCTTCAAATGATATAACACATGACAAAGGAGGTTTTGCACTTGCCTAAACGGAACAAGTTAAATGTTGTGCATGAAGAGTGTCAGTTTAGCAATGCTGGGAACAACAAACTTCCTTGTTTCAATTACTGAAGGTTCCTCCTCACGATTTACCAACACCAGCTCTAAGTTTTCCGCATACTTCACTGCGCTGCGAACCAGAGAGTGGCTGATGCACTCTCACAATGCTGTCTGCGACTCAAGGTAAAGATAAACGAAATTAACCCAGCTCTGCTGGGCAGGATCTTATGAACAGCATCTTCTTCAGAAAAATTCTGAAGTTGGAAAAAGAGGATGCAGCATTTCATGATGAAATACAAGATTAAAAACATCCCTAAAGCTATAAGGTTAATATTTAGTGCAGTTGCAAGGGTAAGATTACAAGTCTGATGTTCTTTAACAGGTCTTAATAAGTCTTATCTTAGAATATTGCTATTGGCTTCCATGTTTTAAGCCTGCAATCAGTGCTGTGCTTAAGCAAGAGGAGGTCAAAAGCTGCACTAGGAACTTCTAGGACACTTTATATTTTTAGTACTTTGAATTATTATTTAAGACACACACACAGCTTCAAAGCCAATTTGCCAAGTTCTTTATCATGACATTCTCAGATCACACAATAAATACCTAATTTAGGGCAGCAGAAATCTTACACCAAGGATCTCAAATTCAGATGCACAAAGAACTAGAATTCTGGAAAAGATTTGATGCGAACCAATGGGACAGCCCTTACAGTTCTCCTAGAATGTATCTTTGGTCACAACAGGCCTAAGAGGAAAGATCTACACCTCCACAAAGTCCAGGTGAGAGGCCTATAAATAACCAAATAAGATGACACCATGACAAACAAAAAGGTACAGTGACAAGTTTTCTTCCATCATGAATGTATACAACAACCCTTGACTATGCAAAGATTATTTCAACAAACAGATGTTCTGCAAAACAAACACCCTAGGATGAACTCCCCTCAGGCTCTGGGGATTAGTTTTTTTTCAGATGACTTGAAAAGTATTCCATTTATCTAAAATATGTTAGTTTTAAGTTTTGGAACATGTTCAGGACCATATCTAAAGTGAAATGAAACTACTTACAGATGAAGCATCATTTAGCTTTAAGGTTTTGTATAAGAAAAGGAAGCTAGTGTTTTTGCCAACAATTATTTCATTAACTTCTTTGCCAAAAATAAAATTTAACCTAAATAATCCAGTCATTTTAGTATCACTTCCTCTTTCAAAAAAGGCCACTATCCTCCACTACAAACTCCACCAAAACCAGAAGCAACTCTTGCTTTAAAACTAATTTTAAAACACTGTATGAAAGACTCTATCACCTACTGGGTGCACATTTGTTCACAGAGCACCCCACCTTCTTAAGAGTTTCACTGTAATCAAAACTACTGGTAATTCAGGTTTTGACTCACTGTTAAAGGATGGACCGCTTCAATATTTTAGCTTGGATTGAATGTCAATAATTCTTCCTTGCAAGTCAAAATAACTGGGCACAGACCCTCCTAAAAATTCCACTGATTCCTTGAATTCAGGCAGTTAAAACACACAATGTTAACTAAGAAAATCGTAATCATAAAAAAACAGTCTGCAGACTATGCTGCAACACATGATCATTTGAAAGGGTCCCTTCCCTTCTTTATAGTACAAATCTTTGAGATATTTATTATGAAGAATTGGACAAGAAGCTTTTAAACAGGAGCAGGGACACAAACTCAAGATCCTGGAGATGCGCCAAAGTAGACAATGATATTTTGCCCAAATTGTTTGCTTTGCTGCTTCAAACAGCAACATGCTGACCGTTTTCTGCTTCTATCTGTCTGAATGGGAATGAAACGGAGATAAGACTGCAAATTCTGCGCATATAGGTAGCTCAGCACTTGGAGTAACCATGCCCCACTGCATTCTTCACTTTTGCTCTACTTTTAATTCCTAGAACAAGAATCAGAAAACAGAAGGATACATCCAAACATTTGAGCATAAGCCCTCGGCACCAGGGTATGGAAAAGCAAGCTACTTTGGACATTGGCCTGTTGATTCATCAGTTCCTTGTTTGAACAACAGTCAGTCAGACTGTTGTGGAGCAACCTGCAACAGCACCACAACCTGTGAAAATACGCATATGGATACCAGCACTGACCGAAAACAAAACCATAAAGCTGCCAAGAAACATCACTGTAAAGCTTCTCAAGCACTTCATTACATTTCTGCCAACTGAGGTTTATCAAACAATTACTTTTTTTTCCTCAGCATAGTTACTATTTAACTAATATTTTTTTTCGGGTTTCCCTGTCAGATCACTGACATTCTGTAATTATAAAATACTTGAAAATAGATTGCAGAACATTAGGCTTGCCCAGAAACATGAATAAACACTTTACAGAGTAACAGAAATCTACAATGTTTTAAGCAAGTTTGCAACTCCACTAACAAGACAGATGGAAGTCTGCCTTATGAATACCATCAATGAAGTATTAACATTCACCATTGTTGCTTATTTCCAGAAGACAGCAGGGAAGACCATTATGAAGCTGAGGGAGAATTAACCTTTCCAAAGGGAAAATACTGTTCAGATACTTGTGCAAGAAACAAGCAATCTAAAAGCAAAATTAGGTAATACAGTACTTAGACTTGCAAAAAGCTTGAGATAAAACAACTATGTTCTACAACTATACTGAAAACAGTATTTTCCTGAACATGTCCCATGTGAACAACTGATAGCATCTGCAGGTGTAATTTCCAAAGTCTATATTGCCAGTGTTTGTTGATTTCAACAACGGAAATGATATTGGCATTTTAGAAAGGAGTCCCTAACAGATAAAGCAATTCTGTGTCTAATTCATCATAAGCTACTGTGGCAGGTAGATTTCCACACATTTCTAGAGGCACCTACGTTTCTATCTATATGTGCAACAGTCCAGAACTAAAAGGTGTGCACAGCTGCCTTAAATACATGTACACTGAACTCGAGACATCTGTGAACGCTACATGGACACAAAGGCAATCCAGAATAAACCTTTACTGTAGGATATACTCTCTGAGACACCAGCTCCTTACATGCCAACAGCCTTGTGTGAACAACAACAGAGCTGCTGGAAGTGCAGAGGTGGCAATCCATTCAGCTTATGAGCGACTGATTCCTTTTGTATTACATCATTCAACTACCCATTAAGGAGCTGGACTGACAGGATCCAGAATATGCATAGCCAAGCCCTCCATGGTAAACGAGAGCGTTCAAAAAGATTAAGACTCAAAAAAATTGGTGATTCATCAGGGCGTCAAAACAGCGTTTCCCCAATTCCCTGCAATGTTCCAGGCCAAGCAGAGAGCCACATATTAGTAACCTCTGTCAGACTTCCAATTTTGGAGTTAATTGCCGTTCCTGAAACACATACCCAGACACAAAATACCTGCAGCAGCACACATCACAGAATGAACACTGTCATGGTTCTCCTAATCGCACAATTATGCTGTATTACAGTCACACCTAATTTAAGTACTCCAAAGTACCTTTGTTGTCTCCAGGTATTACTCTGTGGTGCCTGCTTCTGAATGGGGAGGCACCCTCCTTTAGGAAGGGTATGTAACACACACAAGTGTGAAAGACCAGGGATTTTATACATATTGGGCTCCATCACATCACCAAAACTTATGAAATATCAGTTAGGAACCAATTAACAGAATATATTTCTATCTCGCACTACTTTGTGGAATTTGAGTAGGTTAATTTAAATGAATGGGTGGAACAGAAATCTAGTTTGTTTCTAAGAAGTTCATCAAACTTACTGGTTTTAGACACTATGTTATCATAAGCCAGTCAAAGTCAGCATATCCCTAAAGGGAAAGAAAAGGTTGCTAGAATAGCAGTGGGTCTTCTTCAATTATCCAGTATTTACAGCACTAAAATATTTTTGTTGACCAGGTGAAATATCACTGAGTCACACACTAGCTTGCCTTGAGTCTAGCACAGAGGAGTTAACACACAGCAAAAGAAAAGAGAGTTTTCCCAACATATTAGTTTGAAAATGTTGTAACTGGTACCTTTGATAAAGTACATTACCAGTTCAGGGTGAAGAGGCTGAGTGCGTGTGCATCTTCTCTTTTTTGAGGGATCACATAAAACTAGCACTATTGCACAGGTTAAGTTCTACATCACTTTCCCCTCCCTAATTTAATGACTGGTTTCTGTAGCGAAACCCACCCTCTTAGATCTTGTTTTATATGGACTAAAATGATAGTATTAATTTCAGCATGTGTATGCCTTGCTTTAGGAACAACATTGCTCATATACCTTTCCGAGGCCTTTACTACAAGAGTAGCTTTTACTCTCATCTTCTACACAGCTCTCCACACACCACCACCTCTTTCAAAACTGCAGGGAAAGGGGTTAACTTTCTTCCTAAGAATGTCCTGTTTTGTAACATCCTTTCTTTCCGACTCATACCTGTGTACACATTCTGAATACAGATATGTCAGACTTCCACTGCTCCTGTTAGTTGAATATCACTGATTGCACACAGGAAAAAATGCAGCCTGAGATTATTTTCTACAGTTATGTCTAAGAGTTACACAAACTATTTGTCTAAAAATGCTATTTTGTGAGTAAATGCTTTAAGGAACAGAACAGTCTACAAACTACATTTTTTACAACACCTTACGTCACCTAACAGTTCCTCACACGTGCGTGTACATGCACAGACACAGAAATCACACTCCCAAAGCTTAACATTCTCCAGACTTGAAAATGTGTTTCTTTGCTTTTCTTCATCAGGTCTCTTTGCCCTTTTCTCTCTGCCAGCCATGGCCTTCCTGCCGCTGCATTTGTGAGCTGCCTCTACGGCCACCTTCACCCCTCCAAGGCAAGAATTCTCCTCTTCTCCAAGATCGATAGGGCCATGGCCTTTGCAAAACATGCTCCTTCCAAGACAGGTACTAGAAAAGGTAAGTCAAGTGCCCTGTGTGCTTATTTGCGTACCTCACCTGTTAATTTACGAGAATGCGAATGCCTGATGAATATATACAGACACCATGGAATTAAACATTAATGGCGCTGAAAGTCCTAAAAGCCACCTAGCTTACAAAAAATCAAACTGATGGAAAACATCTACATCTAATTACTTTGGTTTTTTATAACTCCTTTTTTGCTACCTTTCACCTGTCACTTTATATTTGCCACGCATTATGGTCAGAAACATGCCTTTTCCGTGTCTAGCATGTGCATTTTGTGAGGTAATGCAATAAATATTTAACAAAGAGTTTATATTACCATGCCAATTAAGCTCTCAACTGATTTAAAGCCAAAGCCACTGCGAGATACGAGACTAAATAAGAGACGCAGCAACAGATCTCCACGGAACATGTAGATTAGACAAGCCTGACTGTATTTACTTTGCATTTCAGCAAATAAACCAAGTAGTTAATTTCACTCTAATCGAATAAGACATCATCGCTAGAAACTGCCTACACAGTTACTGCATGTCTCAAAGAAACAAGAAACCTCAACAAAATCCCAAAGCCCCCACAACTGCCTCCACTTCCAGATCTTCTGTCTTGGTTATGTACTGAAGCAGATTTAAGTTCCAGCCACATATCTAAGTAATATATATAATATCTACATATCAGTCCTTGCTACCTTTCTATGTGTATATTTGCACTAGAGCAAGCCACAAAAAGCAACCAAGGCAGCGCACACTTGTGCTGACACCTTTATTCCCTTCAGGTGTTTGTGTTTAAACACTTACAAAAAAAATCCAGAAAAAATTACAAAGTAAACAATTCAATCTAACTCAGAACACTGTGTGCACTTAAGGACTTGATTACATACACATATATTATTAAGGAACATTCAAGAGGTCAAATGTTTACTCTTCATTCATTTAAGCAAAACTTCTACTTCAGTTCCCATAAGGATTATTTTTCCCCAAAAATCTAAGACCAATTAAACATAAGAATAATTGTGGCTTCCATATAAATAGTATACATAGGTGAATGACAATATACCTGGAAGAATAAGATATTATATATACAAACATACTTTCTTCTTTATGTGTTTTATCAGGCCTCACCCTAGCTTTCACCTTCCTTTCACATCTTACAAAAAATAATTAAAAAAATAGAAAATATCAATGTTGCTGTAATAACTAAAATTATTAAGCTGATTAGCTTCATATCTCAAGAATTAACTTGAAGAAATGCTTACAAGTCAGCAGGGAGAAGTGAAAGTTCAACTGATAAAAACAGTTACCAGACCAGAATCAAAACCCAAGAGTTGTGAAATCCCAGCAAGTTAAAAACCAAAAAAAAAAAAAAAAAAAAAGAACATTCTTTGACCTTTGAGAATTTATACAACCTGTAAAAAACAGATAAGTTGGACACGAAACTTAAACCACACGACAGACCTTTCAATAGCAATCCCTGAGTCAGTACTTAAGGAAGATCCGTTCTCCAGTTTTACTAACGATTCACACAGAGGCCAGCAAAACTAGGCTAGCGACAAGACGCAGAATCAGAAGCCAGAATTCCCAGGTTTTACCCCAACCGTGACTCAAGTTTAAACAGTGGTTTTGAATCCAGCTCTCTCTGTGGCCACAGGCAAGTCTTAAACACCCTGCCTCAATTCGCTCACCTGCAGAATAAAAATAATTATACTTATCTGCCACACAGGAATCTCACACAACAAACACTGTCTGGCAAGTGCACCTCTGTTTAAGCCGCGGAGAGAGCTGCTAAGTGCTAATTCTGAGCACTTGCACAAACTGAAACTGAGAGTGAAAAACAACTGGGACGAAGCAGCTACCGAAGGGCCAACACCACCACCACCACCACCACAATCCTGGCTGGGGGTAACACACGGCCTGCGCGGCGCCTGCTCCGGCAAGCGTTGGGCAGTTCCCCTGCTCGGGACGCGGCTGGTGGAGACGTTCGGGTGGGAACTCGGCGCTGCCCCGAGCGATGGGCCGGGGGCTGCTCCGCGGGGTCCCATCGGCCCCGGGGGGGGGAATCCGGGGAGGCTCCAATCCGGGCGGCTCCCCCGGTGCACGGCAGCGCGGGGGCAAAGCTCATCCACCGTGCCCGGCCTGCAGTGCGGGAGCGGCCCCGCGGCCCGCCCGCCCTGCCCCGCCGGCCCCGCGCCGGGATCCTCCTCCCGCCGCCGCCGCCGCCGCTCCCCCGGGAGCCGCCTCGGGCGGGAAGATGGCGGCTCCGGCCGCCTCCCCGGAGGGGAGCGAAGGGGTGGCGGAGCGCTGGGGGCGGGTGTCTCCCCCCCCGCACACCGGGCGCGGAACGGCCCCGGCGGGCGCCGCCGCCCGGGGAGCGCGGGCCGGGCGGGCCCTCGCACTCACCTGTCACCAACAGCCGCCGCCGCCCGCGGGCCGGAGCTCGGCGCGGGGGGTACGGTCGGGTACGGAGGGGAGGGGAGAGAAGGGCTGGCTCCGCCGGCGCGGGGGCCTCTCGCCGCTCCGCCGCGCTCCCGCTGGCGCCGGGGCCTCTCTCGCCGCCGCGCCGCCGCCGCCGCCGGATGCCGTGAGGAGGAGGAGGAGAGCGGAGCGCGGGGCGGGGCCGAGGGGGGGGGGGGCGCAGCGGGGCGGCGGCAGCGCCGGAGGGGGGAGCGGGCGGGGGGCGGGGGCGGCGGCGGCGGCGGCTCCTCCGGGGCCCGAAACGTCTCTGCGAGCCGAGACTCCTCTCAACCACCCGCTCGCATGAGAGACCCGCTTCCGGCCTCCGGCTGGCGGAAGTCCCGCCCCCCGCCCCGCCGCCGGCGGAAGGGATTGGCTGGCGGGGCGGGCGCGCGCGGAGCCCCGTGTTCCGATTGGCCGAGCGGGGTAAAGCGGGGGGGAGGGGGGGGCGAGAGGGGGGCGCGCTCGCGCGCGCGCGGCGTGTGACGCGCGGAGCGGCGCGTGAGGCGCCTGACGTCACCCGGCGCGGAAGGGCGGGAAGGGAAAGGGGAAGGGAAATGGAAGGGGAAGGGAAAGGGGAAGGGAAATGGAAGGGGAAAGGAAAGGGAAGGTCGGGTCGGTTTTCGTGTCCCGCCCCGGTGCCACCGGGGCGGGGGAGCTGTGGGGGCAAGCAGGGGACATCGTGGTAGATGAGGGACTTTTGCCAGAGGTGAAGTCTCTGTAGGACTCTTCTGGCTCCCCGGAGTTCTCAGCCTCGGTTTGCCTGGGGAATAGAGTATATCTTCAGTTGTATAAAACTGCAAGGGAGCTCCACAAGATTCGGGAGTTCTTTTGTTTGACCAAAGAACCGACGGGTTTTGTTAAACAGTCCTAGTTATTTGGTGCAGATCATCGTTTTTTGTTTTTAGCTACAGTTAATTAGGCAAATAGAAAACATGTGGTTTCTTCTCAGGATTTAAAAAGGAAAAAAAAGAAGAAATCTGTGAAGGATCATCTTCCAGGATTGCTCCCAGTCCTCAGCTCATCTTCGATTTCAGGAGTGGCAAAACTACAACACCTTGTAATCAGTTGTCAATAATCACCTGTACCATGCATTGCTGCCTCTCTGCATCTCTGAAGCTAATCCAGACAGGGCCCTCTGGATCCTGCTTTTAATCCTTATTGATAAGAGTCATTTGCCTGCCTTCCAGCTATCTGCTAGACATTCCCATTGAGACAGTAACAGCAATTAACTTGGAAGACCTAAGGACACCCGAGTACCCTTTGGAACTGTTTTTGACGTTATTGTATTGTTAAAAGTCCCTGGCTGGTGGAAGCAATAAAGAACATCACAGTGCCTGGAATGAGCTCAGTCCTTATCAGACACGAAGCGTTGCTGTTCGTCCGAGGGAACTTGTGTCTCAGTGTTCACTCTTGGGCAAAGCACGGGGTGTTTTCATTACTAGGTTGTTTCAATTTCACAGAATTGTTATGAGGAAGAAACCCCGAGCCAAGGAAGGTGGATAAGGTAGAGCCTGATAGGAAAAAGAATTAACCGGCTCTGGGTGTTCAGAAGGACAGACAATTCCTCGGGTAGTGCAGGAAGTGTGACTGATCCATTAGATGGCCACCGTGGAGTTGATATATAAAGTATTGATTGCTTAAAAGTCTAAAACAGCAAAACAATTGCTCTTCCTAATTTTTTAAAATTTATTTTATAAAGGAGTTCAAAATTATTTTGTTCTTTAATGCCAGACCATTTTTCAGCATCTTGTCAAGGAAAGGAAAGTAGAAAAGGTCTAATTTTAAGCTCTTAAAACAGGGAGCGCTGTTTTGAGCACTCAAAAACTTCATGAGCCCCATTATATCCTTCTTCTAGAGGGACCTCAAAACTCCTGATACTTATCCCTTTAGGCATACAGTCTTCACATTTCCCCCAAGCCAAATCCCCATGCAAGACTTGAGCAGAAAACCAAACCCATCAGACTAATAAAGAGACTGCACTGTATTATTCCTTCTGCTGACTCAGGGTTTATGATGGCTGAGCTCATCATGAAGAAATGTGAGAGAGAAAATGGTGATTCCTGTCAAAAACCAGCTCATGGGCAGAGCCTTATCGTAGGTAGGAGTTTTCTTTAATGCACAGTTTGTTCTGTTTATCTTGGATTTTTCCTAAAGCAGCTCAACTCTGTTATTAAAGAATAAAAATACTCTGACACTAATTTTTTTAAAAGCACAGTGTTATAAATGTGTTATACATTGATAGACATGTCAATATATGTGTGTTGGGTTCATGATTTTTATTCCCTAAAGTTTAGTATAGTTGAGTAACAGTCAACTTCTTCTGGAAAGCAGTAAGAGTTTTCTACTTGCCTGGGCCACTTCTAATTCTCAGTGTGGGGGATGTAGAACTTAATCTCTTAATGCTTCCATTTTTTAGTGGCACACTGCTGAGATCAAAGAGGCTTGATGTTTTTCCTTGTTGTGCTGGTAGCTGAGGAATGTGTGCCCAGATAGGAGTAAAATATTACAAATCAACAGTGGATGCTGTGTGGTAATAGAAACTACTACTGGTTCTTCTACATCTTAGACTCAGCAGTCTGGAGAGAGAATGCATCTCTGAAGGAGCAATGTCCATGAGCAATCGGATTTTTAGTCCAGAAAAATCAAGGAAGAGTAGACTAACTGATTATTTTTTCTTGATCTGTGGTCAAACAGATGTAGAAGGGACTATGTAAGTTACTTCTTAATGTATTAGTGATACATTCTTAAAATTATATTTTAAATTTTAGCCTGGAGAAGTGGAGGCTCAGGGGGGACCTCACAGCTCTCTACAACTACCTGAAAGGAGGGTTTAGCCAGGTGGGGGTCAATCTCTTCTGCCATGTCTCAAGGGAATGGATGAGAGGAAATGGCCTTTTGTTGTGCCAGGGAAAGTTCAGGTTAGATATTAGAAAAAAAGTTTTCACTGAAGGAGTGGTCAGGCATTGGGATAAGTTGCCCAGGGAGGTGGTGGAGTCACCATCTCTGGGAGTGTTCAAGAGGCACCCGGATGTGGCACCTGGGGACATGGTTTAGGGATGCTGATGGTGGTGTTGGTTTGACAGGTGGACTAGATCATCTTGAGGGTCTCTTCCAACCCTGGTGATTCTTTGATTCAGTGATTCCGTGTGGTTTTTAATTAGGATTCATAGTTCAAAAAAAGAAAAAAAAAAAAAAAAGAAAGAAAAGAGGTAGTTGGTGTACTTAAGAAGGTAACTTCATAGGAAGAGGAACTGCAAATAATGCAGGATTCCTGGAAGCTAAACGTAGAACTGAGTAGTCAGAAACTCGAACGCTCAAAAATCACTAGATATACTGGAATACTTGGGCTTTACAGACTTTATCGTTTCCTCAAATTATAATACAAGGGATAATATTTCCTTGCTCACAAGAGCACAAAGGATTAATTTGTTAAAGTTTGTGAAGTACTTGGGTGATGTGATAAAAACTTCCACTAACACAGGGCTAGATTTCTGCTCTGCAAGGAAATTTTGGGCTACCTCTTTTTTTTGGGGGGTGGGCTTTTTGTTTTGTTTTGTTTGTTTGTTTGTTTACTTTTTCACTCTTTAAAATATGCTCTCATCAAATATTTCATCTTGCAGATTTCTGGGATAAGGCTTCATGAATCACCAGTATTTAGTAATTGCTGACCTGGAACACTTGCCAAAACCCACAAACCACTCAGTACGTGTCAGTCTGTGAGACCTTATGAGCCAAGTAATATTTTAGAGTTCCTGAAGCTACTACCCAGCTTTGCAGGAAGAGAGAGATTTTGAAAGGTAAGATACCAAATGATTGTATGCAGTGGGCTGTTCCTGTCATAAAACGTTCATAGAATCCTGTAATCAGTCTGTATGGCACTGATTCGATGAGTGTCAGTCTTGATAAAAACAGAGCTGATAATCTGGATCTGTTTATTTTCTAGTTGAAGAATCGTTTATAACACAGTGGCGAGGCTACCATGAGACAATTTGTGAATTATATCCAGTGCCAAAATCCAGTTGGACTGCACTGGTATTTCGGTGCCCAGGCAGCAGTGCTGAGTACCCACACATGTGAATGGCAACGTGAACGTGTGCACTTTGTCTTTGTTGGATCAGCTGCTGTGTTTGGTATCAAGCCTTGTAAAGTGCTGCTGTAGAACTAGTTCAAACAAACCCTCACTTAGCAGATTTTCTCCTCCAGCCTTGTCCCTTCAGCAGGTTACTCTGATTTCTTTAAGACATAAAACCATTTTAAACTAAGGCTGTAGTGTAAGTGCCAGCTGTTGTTAAACCCTGGGTTTCATTACCACACTGTAAAAAAGGTCTAAGCTGTAAATGGTACCATAAATATTAAAACTGTTGTTAACAGCAGCTGATTACAAACTTTCAGGAGATGATTTAACAGTAATAATTACTGTTAATTGAGCAAAATCACAAATCTGAAAATTATCATTCAGTTTCATGGACTTTGCCCTATCATCAAAGTGACCAGGCCTGACTCTGTATGTAGCAGGTCTGCAGCAGAGCCAGGACTTGTAACCAGATCTTGCACATTTCAGGTCTGAGCAATATACGGTCTTCAATTTATTTGTTTTTCATCTGTGACATATTTCTGTCTTTAGCTTGAACCCATTTTTAAAAGCTAATTAAACCTTAATGAGAAATCCTGTAATTTGCATACATTTTGTGGCTAAAAATCTTCTGAAGGGATCTGCAATCAACTCAGATTTTCTTAGCAGTAAGGATCTTGGCAATTTTCTACCTTTGTACATATTTCCATTATTCTATCACTTTTGTTTCTGAACACTTCACAACAGTCTTTAAATACCATTATAAACCCCATGTGTGAAGTGTAAGTGTATTTATCAACAGGTGGCAAACTAAGGCATGAAGATGTTTGAGCTCAGTGGTGTAACTGGGCCTGTGCAAAAGTTGTGCCTGCTCTGAAAACTGATGATAATTTTGTAGTTCTGTCCTCTTGAACACCATATGGAGATTCTGTAGTGATCATAAATACATGTATTTTTATTCCCCAGCTTTACCATTTCAAACATGAGCATGTTGAACTGTGCTTCCTGCTCTTCTCCTCATAGATTATAAAAGGATTTTCTGTTTCTATTTGTTTGTTTGTGTGTTTGGATGCAATTTTAATTCTCTCATTCCCTATCATGTTGGACATCTGCAAGGAAAATGATGTGAAAATTTCAGGCCACTAATGAATGAGTTGCAAAGTAATGGATAGCAAATGCTTCTACTTACAGAAGGAATATATTGCATAAAGCGTAACAGTGAGCTGGGTGAAAAAGTTGTTTTACTGTGAATTTTACCTATACTTGCACATATATTTCAAGACAGATTTTTTTTTTTAAGAGTCCAGAGATTCCCACTAGCCTCTGCCTCCTCTCTGATAAACTAACTCCAAGATTCTTATAATTCTAAGGAAAGGGTCAAAAAAAAGGGACAGAGCAGAGCTGGTTGTGTCTGAGCTTCTTTTTAAGAAAATCCGTACCCTTATCCCCTGTGTTGGAGGGTCAGAGTGGCTTTGTGTCTTGCACTTGGCTGACTGTGCTTGTAAATACTTGGATATTGCCACATATCATTACTGGAGCTTTTACTTGTTAAAGAAACTTCTGCTGCCCAGTCTTCAGTTACTTTATGCCCATAATTTACAGATACAATATAACATGTACCCACTCTAATTGAGTCCTCTGACGTGTCTTGTGCTCTGCAAAAGCAGGCAGGCCCTCAGAGAAAGAAGTAAGGTTCTCACAAAACCATTATCTGCTGATATTCTGTAAAGTGATGTCTGATTGTTCTTTGCATCTCTTCCGCTCAGTCAGAGAAGACCATTACTCTCTGGAGGCCTGTAAAAAATTAATTCATGCCCCTGAATCCTAGAAATTGTCGAGATGATCTATTCAGTACAGCCTTATGATTCCTCTTTTCCCCTTATGATTCCTCTTCCCCCTTCTCCATGTCATGAGGATTCATTTCTGGTTTTCACCCAGCAGAGATATTCCAGTAAGAGGGATGGTTTTCACACCAGGATGAGAAATGCAGATTTTTAAATCATCCACAGGTTGAGCAGGGCCAAGCACTTGGTGGCTGACGCCACAGAGTGCCCAGGCTGCCCTAACAGCTGTTTTTGGCCATGAAACAGGGACAAGATGAAAGTACAGCTATCTGGGTGTTCCAGACAGAGAGCTGTGGCCACCACGAGTGGATCGTGTCTGCCAGACTTTGGGAGTGGAATGACCTGTAAAAGGGGTAGAGGAAACCCACATGAACTGTGACTGGAGATGTCTCATTGTGAGCTACTGACACAAATGTTAGACATCTAAACTTAACTGGGGTCACCACGGAATTCCCTGTGCACCTCAAGGTACACATAAAAATAGTATCATTTGTGCAGAGTTTTTGTGCAATCTCAGCTGTAACTTTCCCTTGAATGTAAGAGAGGAAATAGAAAGCTGTTTTAGAAGGAAAAGAAAAAGCAGTTTATACTATAGGAAGTCTGAATAGCAAGCTCCAGCTGACTGTTCACTAAGCTAAATGCAACATGGAAAATTCAGTGTGTCAGGGAAATAACAGAGTTTTCTCTCCTGGTGGCAAGCAGCCATGGTTGTTGTTACTGGCATGGTCAGCTAATATCATCCTTCTGATATTACTATAGATGGATAAAATCACCATGAGAACTACCCAGTACTGAAAAATACACATTTGTACTGTTTTTGTCTCCTCAATACGGCAAGGTCAGTTCTGAGCTGGGGCTGCAGGGCTGGGAGTCTGTCTGGAAGCTTCTGTGAAATGTGGGGTGGTTCAGTGTTTACTGGACAAATATACGTGTCAGAAAGTTCCCTGCATCCCTGCCTGGTACAGGCCACTGCCTGGTAGGGAAAAGATGAACCCAGATGAGACAAATGCAACATGACCTACGCATCTAAGAGATGTTTTCTTAATAACCAGCTTTCCGTCACAGAAGAAGAGTGTTTCTCTCCAACCTTCTGTGCGTCTTCTGTGTCTGGAGAGAAGAGAGCTCTGAGAGTACAGCTGTGGAATCTGAATAGGAGATAACAGTGCAAATGTCTGTAGTGTACGTCTAAGCCCTGATTTTCAATACACAATGATTTTTTTAAAAAAGCTTAGTGCTGACTCTGATGCCTTTTGCACTTCTAGTGCCTTTTCTCCTGCATGTTGCACAGCAGCAGCACATTTTGGTGTCTGCTATAGTATAGGTAATAACTCACAGTCATATGTTTCTGATTTTCATCAAATGAGGTAACAAGTGGGGGGAATCCCGCAGAAGTAATACAAATTATCTTTTAAAATGAACAGTAGAAGTGATCTTGTATCTCAGGAAGCGTGTCCATGGATTCTATGAAGTGAGTTGGGTGGCAGATAGAGGTGATCTGGAATTCATTGGAATAATAGGGGTGGGATAACGGTGGGTAATGTCCCAAGACTTACAGCAGGTCTGACGCTCCCAGGAAATCCAGAGGGTCCTGATGAGATGCCAGTAGGAAACCCACATGTTGGCACACCATCCAGCCTGGAGGCTGGATCACAGGTAGGCAAAAAAACCAGGAGGATTGGAGGCAAAATGGATGAATGTGACCTGCCTTGCTTCATAGACCACCAGGGAAAGAAAGGCCTTGTATGTCCCTGCTAATAATACAGCACTGAGCTTGTGAGAGACACCTGAACCAATGGTATGTAAGTAGATGGAAGTTATAAACATGAGAAAGAATCTTAAATAGGATTAAATCTTTCCAATGAAAAATATAAATTGCATCGAGAAACAGGAAGGGTGGAAAGAGAAACGAAACATGGGGTTTGGTTAGTTGGTTGTGTTTTTGTTTTTAAATTGGAAAACATATAATTTAGAAAGATAAACAGAGTGGGATAAAAAATATTTTGCCTCTCCTGACTTTGTGCTGTTACCTCTTTTGCTCATCAATTTTCTCTCTTTTTTTAAACTCCCGGCATCTTGTTTTATAATTAAATTGTAAGCTCTTCAGGGCAGCAGCTATATTCAGATATGGAGCACTAAATACCCTGCAGCAGTAAATACTTACCCTGATTGGCGCCACTGAGCAACATAAACACTATGTAAATAATGAGAAAGTCTGAGAGGTGCTGTGTCCCGGATAAACACTGTTCCTTTCCACAGCTTACACTGTAGTTGAATTAATTCTAACAGTACACAAAGCCGTGTCAGTGCATCGGCTAAAGGCAGGCTGGATACTGCTTGGAGGTATGGAAAGTCATGGAGAGCTGGGTGAGCCCCATGATGTCCTCTGGGAGGAAAAAATGCTCAGGAGAGAAGCTGATTTGGAGCTTGGAGCCAAACTTCCCTTTGGGAAGGAAAAAAATTGACACAGTCCTCTTCTTATGTGACGTTCAGGGAGAATTAAATGTCTATGCATGAGATAAATCCAAACTGCCATCATAGGCAGGAAACCTGGAGTGTTATCCTGCTGACTGCTTCAGTTGCCCACATATATCTGTCTAGAGTCGTTTGAGATGTCCTGTAATAGGCCCCAACTTCCAGCTGCCACTTTGGAGGGAGAAAGGTCATGTTTAATATTTGGCAATTCTGTGTAAATGTCTTGGATACCACAGGCAAAGCTGGCACTAGACATCTAAATTTAGCCAGCTGGTTTGTGTGCCAAGAAGTGTTTTTTAGGGTGAGGTGGACAGATCTCTGGACCCCACTGACTGTGGCAAAAGG